>NC_086343.1:39751643-40051643 GCF_032445375.1 Bacillus rossius redtenbacheri | reverse complement strand
TGTTCGTTGCTCTAACATAACATAGCATGTTATGAGGTATCAGAAGTAACGAATAACGTAACGATACGATAGTAACGAGTACTAATTTTTATAGTAACGAATACATACGGGTACGCTTTTTGACGTGATAACGTCTTATAAATCGATCAACGCCGGCTGCACACACGAAAAATTGTCACGTTCCGCCTGAGCCGAGCGTGCTAGAACCGGCCGACCACCGTGCGAGAAAATTTTCTATAATATCAAACAGGTTAAGGCGGGCTTCTTAACTAATTGTTCGTGATTATATTTAAACAAATTATTTGAATTAAATTTGCAAAAACTGTAAATAATATTTGAAAATTAAAAGGTATGCAATTTTTCATCAATGTTTTCTTATGACGTTATCGCGTAAAATGATCGTCCCAACCCCCTCTCACACATCTAGTAGACAGAACGGAGTGAGAAGCCGTCAGACGGAAGACGCAATCACCTGAGGCGGATCCAGGCGGTGAGCGCGGCGCTGGCGAAACACACCACTGTTGCCAACACGCCAGGCTCTGCGTCGCCGAACCACATGGAGCGCGGAACAAGATGGCGGCCACACCGGAGAGGGGCGGAGGGCTCGTCGATACGACTGAGCACGCGCGTTGCCTTCTTCCCGACTGTCGACTGTCGCCTGTCGCAGGGCTGCCAAGCGCTCCGCTCTATCTCCAGGGGCGGCGATTTTTACTACGTCGTGGTTTTCACGTCCAACTACTCGATAACGTCACGTGACGGTCATAAAGCGTGAATTAAGATCTCCGACGTCAAAAAACTACACTCGAGACAAATTTTTTTTCGGGCGTGCACGTGTTCATGCAGACGTGGCCACCCCCCACCCCCTGGCCCGAGAACCTGCTTGTATCTCTACTGCGCAGTACGTCACGCTACGTCACGCCGTCTGCAGCGCACGTGACGGCAGGGAAACACTGCCGACATAGCTAGAGACCGGAAAAATTCGCGAATTCATTCGGCGATAGGCTAGAATTCAAATACATATCACTGTTAGATGATTTGGCTATTGGCTTACTGTTCATTTGGACGAATCTCAACCAATTATTAGAGACCTGAAAAATTCGCGTGTTCATTTCGTGTTATGCTAAAATTCAAATAATTATACCTTAGTACTGCTTCTGCCATTGGTTCACTGTTAATCTGAAGGACTGAGGGCCAATTATAGACCGTCACTCATAGAAGTGTCTAATCACAGGCCACCCGGTCGATACAACTCACAAGTCAGCAGCCATTTACCCGAGTGTGTAGAGGATATTTGAGTCTATCCTAAAGGTCATTGAACCCGTGAATTTTTCCGGTCTCTACCAATTACAAACCTTCAACCAAAGAAGGATCGAATCACAGACAAACCAGCTGAGACGACTCACAAGTCGGCAGCCAATGAACTTGCGTTATTTGCCCAAGTGTACAGGGGAATGTGCAGTCTATCCTGAAGGCCATCGAAACCGCGATTTTTTCTGGTCCCTAGACATAGCACGTGTGTGTTATGTGCGCGTTATAATGGCAACCTGAAATACCTACATTAAAAAAATATATTTCTTAGTTTGTAAGAAAATATTTATTTGAACATTCAGCTATGGTTTCGCAAGTCTTTTCCGTGTATAAAATTAATGTTACAAATTAATTTTTTACGTATGTTATGATTATGTAATTAACTACCAGTGTAGTTAAATATAGTTATTAAAACAGTTGTATGGTTCGATAAAGATTATGTATACTGTCAGACAAACTTATTTCTACAACTCGAGTAAGTAAGAAAAGGCAGAAAATACTTTTGTTTAACAACAAAGTATACAGTAAAAATGTTTGAAATGTGTGTTAAATTATTCAAAAACCAAAATTAAATCAATATAACCCATACATCACAGCAGATAAGAAAGAACCTTGCAAGTTATTTTAATTAAACTCATTATTTTGAGTTCAAGTTCTTCGTTTTTGTAATACTTGATAAACTTTTAATAGTTAGATATTTTGTTGTATGGTCCATCACTTCCAATGAAAGGGCCTGTATAAGTTCAGCACTATTATGAACAACTGTCTCGTCTGTTGCTTTAGTTGCAAGCCGGAGAGGTATAAAACAAATTGTAAACACGTGACATTGTAAATAAAGCTAAATATATTTACTATTAAAAAACAAATTACTCACAAGTATCCTGGATTACCAACAAATCTTTAGATAAACTTTCTAAATATTATTTTAATAAAACATTTAAACCACAAATGATTCGTTTGTGCAAAATTACGATTTATCAAAAAAATTTAATGCGTTTTTTTCTTGATTTTTATTTACAGATATTTTAGTTGTAATAATAACAGTGAAAAACTGACAGAAAAATTTAAGTTATCAAATAATTAGACAAAAAAATAACTTTTTTTAATGTGGGACTTAAACTTTCTAATTTGGATGGCCCACTTCTTGGTTTAGTCTTCTTCAAAAGGGAACCAAAAGTAATGAATAGCACTTCCCTCTGTAAATGCTGGAGCCGTGTACTTAGCAATTTACCTGCACGTCGTTGACTAGCGCAACGTAGCCAGCCCACTTATCCTTCCCCCACCATCATTTTCCTCACTCATAGTTCACTTGACTTGAAAATAAAACACAAATGCACTACTTTTCAAAAGGTAGTATGTAAAGAGTTGCTTATGGTCATCCAGTTGTTTATTAGAGCTGAAATAATTAATATGTATCAAAGGGAAAATAGGTTAAATTATGACTTGATGTAGGCTTTTGGACATACGCCATTGCTGCAGAAGAAAAATACAAAAAAAAAAAACACAAATGACAAAAAACACAAATTGAGCAAAAAAGCTGTTGCCAGGATTTAATGCCACACAATATTCCACAACAGGAATATGGTCAACAAACAAGGAAAAAACATATATTCCTGTTGTGGAATATTGTGTGGCGTTAAATCCTGACAACAGCAATTTTTGCTTAATTTGTGTTTTTTGTCATTTGTGTTTTTTTGTTGAGGCCACTTGTGGCGGCCTCAGTCGTCTTGGTTACTACTATTTCCTTTATTTTGCGTAAAGTTTATTTTAATATGAGTTATTTTTTTTATAACATTATTTATGTGTTTATATTATTTAATGGTGTATGTTATTATTTATTTATTGTAACTTTTTAATCGTATACCTTTTTTATTTTACGTTAAGTACCTTTATTCTGGAGTGGGACTTGCAAGAAATAACCAGAACGATCTAGCGGAGTGATGGGTGGTAGTAGAGGAGGGGGGTGACGTCAGCTGACGTGACAAGGGGAGGCGACGGCCACCTGTTTGCAGCGGGGGAGTGTGTGTTTGACCGCCGGCCGCGGAACTACTCGGTGATAGGAGAATTTGCATCCCAGCGATGAGTAACTGGTGTTACGTTACGTGAATAAGATTTAATATGACGGTAACGCCTCGACACCTTGGGCGAAGCAACATAAGTGGTGGTATACGAGAACGCGATATTTGGGGGCCTAGTGCACGGGCCACCGATACAGCGCGATGCAAGAGGCGCTAAAAAGTGAGTGGGGTTTACGCCCGACCCCGGCAGTCACCATCTACAGAGGTATGCTTCAGTAACAAGTAAGTGTGAGAACTGGATTTTGTACTTTTTGTCCGGCTTGGTATGACTTATGGAAGACGAGTTTGAAAGACAGAGTGCGGCGACGGGAATTGCTGGTTGAATTATCTAGACTGAAGGACGTCACTATTTCGTTTCCCCCCCCCCCTCCTCCGTAATAGACTTTGTGGGACTTTGGAATATAATTAAGTTTAGTGTAAGAGGGTCTGTATACAAATGTCGCTACATGCGTTGAATTCAATTATAGCAATTTAAATGATATCTCGAATTAACCTTTTAGATCCCTTTACCCTTTTACGGTACTTAATTTTGAGCATCTTATTTTTGGTAATTCATTATTATAACTATCACAATAGGTAATGCAGGACTGTCGGTAAATTTAGCATGCTAATGATTTATTTTGCGCACTGGCCAAATGTTACACCAGTCCATGCGCGTCTGTTGAATTTAATTTTACTACACTTTCAATATCAGTATGTCAGTGGTGACGCGTATACGGGACTGGCGTGGCGAGTGCGGACGTGTGCAACTACCCCGGTATAAGGGGGGTTGGCCACATTGTAGTTTTCTTCTGCAGACATACATGTGCTAAGCAATGGCGTATGTCCAAAAGCCTACATCAAGTCATGCACTCCCATTGCACAAATCTTTCAAAGATAATATAGGTTAAATTATGTAGATCATAACCACGGTCTAAGAAGGGGAGGTCTGGACACTCGCCAGATAAAAGTGACCACTTACTGTCTCCATAGTTCGTTCGACGTCCGCTATTCAACTCTAGCGCTAGGTGTCTTGCGGTGGAAATATATCATTAGGCGTTATGATGATTTTGTCAATTCTCGTGAAAAACAAACAAGAGGTAAATAATATACGATACAACAATAGTTTAAAATCATCGCCGGAGGACGCACAGTAACGTGATAATCGGGCATAGGGCCACATTTCCGCAACCTAATTTGTTAATGTCTATAAAATTTTAAAAAATACACTCGTTTAAAAAGGTAATTTTTATGCAAATTACTGGAAATATCGCAATGCCGTTTTGCAGAATGATCAGGAATCATGTAAGGAAGTAAAATAAGTTTTGTTTTTACTTTTTTTATTTCCATGGTGGCCCTATACTCCATAATTACAAACGTAGAGAGTTACGACAGTATTTGATGCACATAAATGAATTTTAATATAATTACACTATATTTTAACATTTAAAATTTAAGGCTGAATCAAATTACATAACTTGGCTGATTTACGTATTTGAATAACAATACCAAACCTGCATTTTCAATACATTATTTGCTACACAAATAAGTGCCATCGTCAATGTTTCGTGTCTCATGTCAAGTGTTGACGCTTCAGCTTGGGTGCATAGTAGGGACGTATTTTTTTAATTTTTTTTATTTACATTGCCTTACAATATCCAAATAAAAAATATATACGTTTTTATAAGTTGTCGAAAACAAACAAGACGCATATACACAGCAAACAAAAATAATTTTGATAGCCGCATGAATGCACAGGTATTGTAATGTAAATTACAAACTGCTTTTACTCCTAAACGAGTTTGAATTCCGTATCTGCGCCTTTTAAGATAACAAAGGAAAGTTTAAAGCACTGAATAAAAGTATTTTGGGATTTTTATAATTTTTTTAAGGAAGAGATCGCACTCGTTTTGCAAATTTTGTATTTTAATAAAAAATGGTGTATTGTCAAACTACTTACAAACAGGTATTATCAGGGTTGAGCTGGTCATTAATAAAATTCGACATCATACATTCCATTTTTAAAAAAGTTGGGCCTATACAAAAATAAGTAATCTTTAGACTACATTCATACAAATAATAAAAATTAACTTACTATTCCAATGACGTTTCCGAACTGATCTTTGTGTTCCTTTTTTTGTGAGAATGTCGTCTTCCACAAAATGTTTTTCGCATACATAATGGGATCTTTTAAGTACAAACTTGTCTCATGGAATTGCTTTCTGCCACAATTGCCTAACATTGTCATCATTGGGAACTCGGAATATTGCAACTTTCTCGTCCGACTTTGCCTGATAATTTGTTTTGCACCCAGGTGCAACACAAAGGTTAGGCATTTTCACAATTAAAATAATATACGCTTATTCTCTTTACTAACAATCAATGCTCCTTGCTCACAATGAAGTTCCCGCCAATGCCAATGTGGAAACTATACTTCGTAACCTAATTGACCTAATTTATGAAATAATTCCCAAACTTATAAAAAATAAACACATCCAATTTAATACTGTATCGATATCTGGAGATTAATGCATTTTAAACATTTAAATGAAAATTTAAATGATTATTATGTTGAGTTGTTCATAACAACAAAGCTTAAAATACCACCGCAGAACAACCAGCGCTACACGTCAGATGGTGGAGCGGAGCGGAACTACGGAGACATTAGGTGTGCCACTTTTGCATGCTGGCCAGGTTGGGGAGTGTCCAGACCTCCCCTTCTTAGACCGTGATCATAACTATCCTACACGGCATAGACAGAACATAAATTTACTAATCCCTCTATTTCATAAAACAATATCTCAGAGATCTTTAGAATTTTTGCTTCCTAAAATTGTTGTTTTCCTTCATGGATAACTAAACACAAAAAAATTATTTTCACATAAACATTCTGTTAATATTTGACTAGATGATTTAACTGATGAAGTAATGGATTTAGTATTGAAGTAAGTTTTATATATTGTTATAGCTTTGTACTTGTACTTTACTTTAAATACTAATTTTTATTGAATTATTTTTTCATTTATTCATGTAACAATGTTATAATTTATACGTTTTTTGTTTATACATTAAATTGAATTTTTATAAATTGTTCTTTTTAACTTTCATATTTATATAACTAATGTAAGGTTTTTTAGGTTATCTTTATATATATATTTCTTGTGTGCGTGTGTATGTCACTAAACTCCTCCTAGACGGCTGGACCGATTTTGATGAAATTTTGTGTGTGAGTTCACGGGGATTCGAGGATGGTTTAGATTCACAATTGGATATTTTATCTCGATTCTGAGTTAAGAAAAACTAAAAAAAAAACACGCTTTAAAAGCAAAAATTGCAACGCATTATTAGAAGCCATTAAGTTTTGCTATTGTAAGGAACTAAGTAGAGAGTAAGAAAAAAATAAAGATCCTGACAGTTTATAGTGTCGCCATATTTGTTTCAATTTTCAATACCCTTTTTGTATATTACAATTTAAATTGCAGAAAAAAAATCATGTTTCATAGCCACACAAATAGTGAGGATGGTTTAGATTCACAATTGGATATTTTATCTCGATTCTGAGTTAATAAAAACTAAAAAAACACGCTTTAAAAGCAAAAATTGCAAAGCATTATTAGAAGCCATTATGTTTTTTTATTATAAGGAACTAAGTAGAGAGTAAGAAAAAAATAAAGATCCTGACAGTTTATAGTGTCGCCATATTTGTTTCAATTTTCAATACCCTTTTTGTATATTGTAATTTACATTGCAGAAAAAAATCATGTTTCATAGCCACACAAATAGTGAGTGTGTGTCATTTCTCTATGTCCACGGGGTTTCGCCGCGTCAATTTTCTCCTTGGAGCGAACCCGTCCGCTTAATTAAATAAACAGCTTTTATCGTTGAATGATTTCATGATTTATTTAATGAAAATATGCTCTCATAAAAAAATTAGTCAGATAGACATTCAATAGGTGTCTTTCTCTCACTCTCTCTCTCTCTCTTGAAATGTATGTAGCTTGCTCGCGGGTCAGTAATGCAGACAATCTTTACATTCTAGCTCAAGACGGAAAAAACAGTAAATGTGGTTTACAAAGACATTTTATGAAGTGTCTTCCCGTCATTACATTTGAAAGTAGAAACATATTTACTCAAAATTTAGGTAGTAACATATTTTTATTGCAAAGACTGAAATAGAGGTGAGAAAAATTATCATTTGTGAACATAAGAAAACTACTACAACTGTATCAACTGTTATGTTATAATGTTTAAATTTCTAAATGGTGCAAGATAATACAAAATTCCATGCGGAAAAAGTCGTGGGCAGCAGATACGTATAGTTATAGGTGTGGGGCTATGCATGCTGATTTTTCAAATACTGCATGGATGCGAACATGTAAGAATAATCTATCTATCTTACTATAATAAAACAGTACTTTTTCTGTCTGTCTGTACGCGATTTTGATGAAATTTTGTGTGTGAGTTCACGGGGATTCGAGGATGGTTTAGATTCACAATTGGATATTTTATCTCTATTCTGAGTTAAGAAAAACTAAAAATACACGCTTTAAAAGCAAAAAAACTAAGCATTGTTGATAATTAGCCTCCATGGCAACGGGCTTTTGCATTGTTTTTGCCTTCTGCGTAACCATGGGAAAGGTTTTTGGTAACGGCAGTGGCGTGCCCAAGAGGAGGGGTATGTATAATGAGAAGATACAAAATGTCCAGCGTAGAAATACTTACCGCCATATCCATATCTCACAAATAGTACATTTGGGCAGGACAATGTCTGTCGGGTCCGCTAGAAAGATATATAGAGAGATAGAGATATAAATAGAAAGATAGAGAGAGTTATAGAGATATACATAGAGAGATAGAGAATTAGAGAGATAAAGAGAGATGCTTAGTATACGTTTAAAAAATTACAAAAATAATTGATTGAGGCATTGCAATGCATGCCGGGCATTATCTAGTATTTTATATATTTATTTCTCAGTTATTATCTATATATATAAAAATTTAGCTTCCGTATGTATTTGGCCGCAAAACTCGGAAAGTCTACGATGGTTTGGATTGAAATTTTTACAGAACATTGCATCTTAACAGAAGAGTGTTTATAGGTAATAAAAGTTTGGGAAAATCCACCGGAAAAGTCGGAAAAAAAAGTTTCTATAACTAAATATCATGGTCACCCAACTTAGTTGTGACCACGCTCGACGATGCTGTACCATATTGTCGAAGTTCAAGCACATCAGGCTACTCGACCATTGTGCCTTGTCGACTATAATTTACACAAATGTGTATATATATATATATATATATATATATATATTTCAAGAAAGAATAAAAAACTTTATTTAATTTGAAAGTATATTCTTTCGACTCTATTGATAAAATTACGTTTAAATTAAAAAATACATTTCGTACAATACATTTGAAAATTAAATAATTCTTATCTTATAGCTTATATCTTATATATTGCTATTATAATTTGTTATAATCACGTACGTTGTTATGATAAATGTTGATATATCAAACCGGTTGTCATATCAACCCTGTTGTCATAGCAAAATGTGTTTGTTGATTTTTCCAACAATAATCTTTTAACACTTTTGTTTTGTTTTCTAATAAGCCAAATATTGATTAAGCACAAAATGTGTCACTGCGACCAGTTTATGTGTATGGTATCATTTATAAATGTTTAATTAAAGAATGGAATTGGTTGGATTTCATCTGTAAAGTGAGTAAACTTATGTTTTATAAAAAAATTGTGATTTAATGAAACACTATTTTCAGAATTTTGTATTCATATAGTTTTTTTATCTTGGAAATAATTTAACTTTATTTTTTCACTGCATTCTATCGTTGTGAGTTGAGCTACCCTATTATTAGCTGCTTTTTCTCATAAAATATTGCAGAAGTTTTATGTTTCTGGGCATCGCACAGCATGTAACACTGGAAATTTGTTTTTCATATTTATTTGTTTACAATAAAAACTTCACATTTTAATTAATTTAATTACATGTTTTAAAAGTATACATTTGTTTATTTTGAGTTTATTTTGGTTAATTATAAATTTTTATTCGCTTTTAAAACTTATATTTTTTTATATATTTCTTAGTAATTTTATCAATGAAACAGTTAGTATAAGTTTCATAGAAGGTTTTATATAAATTGACTTAATTTTTTTTCAATACATTCTGTGTAAACAATTATGAACGGAACAATAATTACAGAACTAATATTTCATTGTATTAAGAAAAAATTTAAGATTTAAAAAATAAAATCCATGAATATTATTTTATAACTACGTCCACTCCTCATTTTGTACATAAAAATATTAATTTTAATTACAATATTAAAAATATTAACGTAAAAATGGGATAAAAATTGTATATTTTTACTTAAGAAATGCCAAAAAATTAGAGTTTATTTATTAGCGTTAAAAATTATGAATATCTAATGAATGAGTTATAAAATAATTGTTATGGTTAATTTATATTGTCATTTTTTACAGTTCATCACCGTTCGTGTGATGCCTCGCCCACGTTCAAACATTGGCCGCCATACTCGACGTGCAAACGCAGAGCGTCCAGAAACAGGAAAAATCAGCTTATCATCTGATTTATGCAACATCGTAGATTCAAAAGAGGAATTAGTAGACAAGGTATTCCAAAACATCGAAACAAAATTCAAAAATCATGCATGGTTGAGCGAAAGAGCCATTCTAGCGGCTAAAAATGTTGACGTACACGATATGAACAATAGTATTATAAACAGAATCGAAGGTGAAACAATGACATACAAATCTATTGATTCAGTAGTGCACCAAAATGAAGCAGTGAACTTTCCAACGGAATTTCTCAATTCACTCGATGTTCCAGGATTACCACCACATATTTTGAATTTGAAAACTGGTGTGCCAATTATATTGCTTCGAAATATCTGTCAGCCTAAATTATGTAATGGTACACGATTAGTAGTTAAAAAATTAATGGATAATCTTATTGAAGCAACAATTTTGATTGGACTTCATAAAGGTGAAGACGTATTACTTCCACGAATGCCACTTATTCCGACAGATATGGCGTTCGAGTTCAAACGACTTCAATTTCCAATACGCCTTGCGTTCGCTATGACCATCAATAAAGCACAAGGACAATCTTTGCAAGTGTGCGGTTTGAATTTAGAAAATGAATGCTTCTCTCATGGACAGTTATATGTCGGGTGCTCCAGAGTCGGTAAACCATCTGATCTATATGTTTATGCAAAAAATGGGAAAACAAGGAATGTAGTCCTTCCATTAGCTTTACAATAAAAATATTTAAGCTAAACACATTTTTATTTCTTCTATTACATTCCACAGCCATGCACAGTAAAATATTAAATTAAACAATGAATTAATATTAAACTGTGCCACAGCAAAGCGTGGCCGGGTTTAGCTAGTACATTTATAAATGTTTACATTTGTCAAATTACTGCATGTAATTTGAAGTGACTTTCGTGAGAGCTAAATTCCCTGATTAATTAAGTGAATATTTTTAACAAAGAGTGAAAAAAAAGGGGAAATAAAAATATTATTATTAGTTATGATTTTACTATAGGCAAATTTAAGAAATGTAAGACCGATAGGTATTGCACAAGCAAAGTCAATGTTTTGTTCCAGCGAAAATTTAAGTCTGTGGTCACAAGGTGGAATCTATGATCACATACTTTCTTCACACCAGCACAAGACATGACGTCATCGAGAAGGTACGGTGCGTAGTTCTTAAGAGTGTGATAATTGATAAAGTTCGCAGGCTTCCACCGCCATTGGCTGGAGTCGCTTGGCTTCTGGGCTGTAGTCGCATCAATGGCGAAGATTTCACCGACGTTTCAGTTGACTTGCAGTGGCTATCATTAGGGCGGCAGTTAACCTGTATCCTGACGATGGCGACTGCAAGGTCGACCGAAAACGCGCTGAGAAATCTTGGCCTTAAAACGCGACTACAAACCAGAAGCCAAACAACAGTAAGATAATGCTTAGAGACCTGAAAAATTCGCGGGTTCATTTCGCGATAGGATAGAATCCAAATACATTTGCCTTTCTTGCTGCTTCAGTGATTGGGCCACAGTTTATCTGAAGGACTCTGGACCAATTAAAAACGTTCGGCAGAAGAAGTAGTGAATCACAAGCTTCCCAGTTAACACGTGTCACGAGTTAGTAGCCATTCAGCAGGTGTAATCTGCACAGGTACATAGAGGATCATGGAGTCTATCCTAGAGGTAATTGAAAACGCGAATTTTTCCGGTCCCTAATAATGCTTGATAATACGTAATAATGTCACATGAAATCAAAGTTCTGAGCACTCTGTACACTGCAGTACAGTACAGTGTAAGGTAGTACACGGAAATACTCTGTACACTGTAGCACCAATTTATTCGTGAATAATAAATAACATAAAAATTTTTTTTTAAGTTCAATAAATGTAACATTAAATTAACGACAGAATTAAATTATATTTTGTTATTGCCAGTAAAATTTCTATTTAAAATTGTATTTTGTTTATTCGAACATTAATATTTATTTCAGTCACAATAATTTTGCTTTTAACGCTAACTATTCTTCTAGCAATAGTAGCTAAATGTGACATTAGTAAAGTTGTTGCGCTTGTTTCACTGATAATGGGCATGTCGAACACGATCAAAATGTTATACAGGTGACAGCCAACCACAGCAAGGATCTGCCAGTAAGTCCGGGGGCATCAAGAGTGACTCGAACCCACGACTTGAAGCTGTCAGCTGACTGGCGTGCGCAGCTGAAGATGACCAATATAACTTGGCTGCGACATTCTTTAAAAGTATTCGAACCACTGAATTTAAAAATATATACATAGTTCCTACAAAATTATTTTTGTAATAATTTTTTTTTAACCTGTTGAAAAAAGTTACTGACAGTTTCAGTGGCCGATGCAAGAAGAACAAGCAAATATCCTCCTCCCCGAAAATTTCCGAGATTTCGGTGAAGGCAAATTTTCAAAGTGACTCTCCAAAGTTTTGCCCTCCCCCTGTGAGTCAGAAGAAATAGTACAAGTGCCTGTTATGGTTTTGTTTATTCACGGCAAAGGAAAAAAAAAAACAGCTTGCAATCAATAGTCAAAACAAGATGCTCCGAAAGGAGCCATGCCCGTCCATGATTCCATATAAGTCCGTGTTCTTTCCCAAGAGATCTCGACAAATGTTGACGGCATTCACTTATCGCAACAAGAACAACATTACACATTTGGTGTATCGGGACATTGCTTCTCCCCAGTCCAAGAGCTCGATACAGGCGTAAACACATCGATAAATAAACTCTCCCATGGCCTGCTGAGTGATTCTAGGTACACACACAAACTGCTGAGTGATTCTAGGTACACATACAAACTGCTGAGTGATTCTAGGTACACACACAAACTGCTGAGTGCATTGAATGGAAACAAAGCGGCTCGTAGAATCACTCAGCAGCCCATGGGAGAGTTAATTTATCGATGTGTTTACGCCTGTATCGAGCTCTTGGACTAGGTGTATATATTAGTAGAGACCGGAAAAATTCGCGGGTTCAATGGCCTCCAGGATAGACTCCAATATCCTCTACACACTCGGGTAAATGCCAACTGTTCATTGGCTGCTGACTTGTGAGTCGTCTCGACCGGGTGGCCTGTGATTCGACACTTCTATGAGTGATGGGTCTCTAATTGGCCCTCAGTCCTCCAGATTAACAGTGAACCAATGGCAGAAGCAGCACTAAAGTATAATTATTTGAATTTTAGCATAACAGGAAATGAATACGCGAATTTTTTAGGTCGCTATATATTAGCTTCAACTCTAAATTGCATGAAAATAAAATAAAATAAGTGAGTTGTCTGTAAAGTCGGTTAACGGACGATCATTTTACGTGATAACGTCATAAGAAAACATTGATGAAAAATTTCACACTTTTTTAATTTTCAAATATTATTTACAGTTTTTTGCAAATTTAATTTAAATGATTTGATTAAATATAATCACGAACAATTAGTTAAAAAGCCCGCCTTAACCGGTTTGATATTATAGAAGATTTTCTCGTACGGTGGTTGGCCGGTTCTTGCACGCTCGGCTCAGGCGGAACGTGACAATTTTTCGTGCGTGCAGCCGGCGTTGATTGATTTATAAGACGTTACTACGTCTAAAATTGTTGTTCAAGAACGTGAAAATTTTTTAAATGCCGTTCACTATCATAAATTTGATAAGATGATTTTAAATAATAATTTAACATTTTTAAAAGTTTTAACTTCTTCTGACATCTAGTGATAATAATGGGTATCCAAAAGACTAAAAAATAACTTATATTTAGGGACCGGAAAAATTCGCGGTTTCAATGAGCTCTAGGATAGACTCCATGATCCTATATGTGATTGTGCAGATTACACCTGCTGATTGGCTAGTAACTCGTGACTCGTAACTGGGAAGCTTGTGATTCGATACTTCTTCTGTCAAACGTTTTCCATTGGACCAGAATCCTTAACATAAACTGTGGCCTAATCACTGAAGCAGCAAGGAAGGCAAATGTATTTGGATTCTAACCTATCGCGAAATGAACCCGCGAATTTTTCAGGTCTCTACTCATATCGCATAACTTCTAAGGATTTCCATGAATTCTATTGATATTTTCGTCCTACCAAGGTCTGGAAACTACTTCTCGGTAGTCAGCAACACGGCACCTCGCCATCATGAATTTACAGCGAATCAATATTTTGGAGTGATGCAGTTTTCATATAAATTTACAAATTTACAAACATCTGTTTTTTCACCAAAATTGTTTCTGTTCCATCTACAGAAAGAAACAGCGAAGGTTAGTACGTGTCGTGTGCTCTGATCGGAGATCGGTAGACACCTGAAAAATTCGCATGTTCATTTCACGAGAGGCTAGAATCCAAATACATTTGCCTTTCTTGCTGCTTCAGTGATTGGGCCACAGTTTTTCTGAAGGACTCTGGACCAATGAAAAACGTTCGACAGAAGAAGTATCGAATCACAAGCTTCCCAGTTACGAGTCACGAGTTACTAGCCAATCAGCAGGTGTAATCTGCACAATCACATATAGGATCATGGAGTCTATCCTAGAGGTCATTGAAAACGCGAATTTTTCCGGTCCCTAGATAAGAGCAGATCACGTTCACAGTTATGGCCACGATAATGTATACAGTATGTGTATGTGTGTGTATGTGTTGATGTATTTTAAAAATGGGCCACGCCTATCTGGGCACACATTCGGTGTACAGAGCTTCAGGTAAAACAACGCGATTTAAAAACTTTTCAAGATAATCGAGAGGGGGTCTGTTTGCGTAAAACATTTAAGAATGCGCTGAAGGATGATACGTAGTTCTGATACTGTGCTTTGTTTTTAAACTGACATAATTTTGACGCGATAACTTCTTATCAGTGGCGTCTCGTCAGGGCAAGCAAGGCAAGCAGTGCTTGCCCAGGCTGTTTCCAGACTATGTATTTTTTAAATAAATATTTTATTCAGAATAGTATTTTACTTTGGCTCGTGCAGTTAGGTGTATGTATTTTTTACACTATCTTCTTGGGACCCAATACTGTGCGCTGTGCGCTATAAGAAAAGAACTCGTTGACACACAAAACATGCTGTTTTAGAAGCGTTGCTAGGTTTAGAAGCGCTGGTAGGACCGCTTTCAGCAGGAAGGCTGCCGCAGTAGTTTCCTTTCGGAAGGGGGGTGGCATGGTACAAAGGTTCGAGGAGGGGATTGGCTGTAATTTTTTTTCCTAACCTAACTAAAACTAAGTGTATTTTGGAGGGGTCCGGGTTAGGGAAGGACCTAGGTGCGTCTCAGGCCGAAGCCCATACGCCTAGTCATGCTGGGATTAGCCATGCAGGGAGAGGGTCGCATTCATCATGTGCTAGGAGGGGATTGGCCAGCCATGGCAACGATTGGCGCCATGACTCCCTCCCCTCACTCTTAAATATAGACTATAACTAGAGATAGTTTGGGCCCAGGTGAAACCTGCATAGACACAGGGAAAACCCTGGGCACATTCATGCGGGATGTAATTTGGCATGCATTACGTGTAGGAATTTACAGGAGACAGAGGATGGTCTGGATGAAGTGTTCGTCAGAGTAGAAAAGAATCTACCATGCGGGGGTTGGGCACTTGGACTCGTGGTCCGCTTTGCTTTTTATCCAGGACTGAATTTAATAACCAGGGACGCAAGCGCCCCTGGTGGTGAGTGATTACATTGACCACTCACTCCGCCGCCAGTCAGCACCTAAAAAGCTAAGAAACTAAGACAGAAAAAAGATAAATGACTTACAAACTTGGCATTTCGTTACGAAATATGCAAACACCCAACTCAGGGATGGACGTGCAGTGCTTAAGATAAAACTAAAATAATGGTTGGCTGTAAAAACACGTTGTAGAAGCTACGAAGGTAACGCTTTCTTGCCGAACTGCGAACATGGCCGAAGCAGACGGTGGAATTCTTCCGCCGACTGCTTCGGAATGGAATGATTGACGTGCCAGTTTCTTGGTACACGTACCAGTTAACAGAGTTTCTGATCACGTATGAAGATAATTTCTTTTGTGCTGGTACGAAAAGTACCAACATTTAATTTTTACTATTTTAGTACATTTTTGTGAGGTTCTTCTCTTTATTTTAAGTACTTACTTTGCCATGTGTTGTCTGTTTATATATGTTGTACCAGATATCGATTATACTTCACTCCCACTTAGTATATAAATAATGTAGAGTAGGTATTTTAATATCAGAATAATATATGTCAAACATTATTATTTTTCAAAAATAATTTATAATTTTAAAAAAATGTAAATTGTTCTACCTGTGGAATAGTCAATATTCAGTTAAGAAAACTACTTAAATAGCACCCTTTTGTACCTTGAAATCCATATTTTCCCGGGGGAGGGCCCCCGTACCACCCCTCCCCCCCCGGGCGTGTTTTGGGGTGAACGGAGTTGTTGCTTCCCCTCATGTAAACCTCACGCCTCGCCACTGCTTCTTATAAATCGATGAACGCCGGCTGCACGCACGAAAAATTGACACGTTCCGCCTGAGCCGAGCGTGCAAGAACCGGCCAAACACCGTGCGAGAAAATCATGTGTAATATCATAAAAGGTTGATGCGGGCTTTTTAACTAATTGTTCGTTATTATATTTAAACAAATTATTTAAATTAATTTTTTTGCAAAAACTGTAAATAATATATGTAAAATTAAAAAGTATGCAATTTTTCATCAATGCTTTCTTATGACGTTATCACGTAAAATTATCGTCCGTGAACCGACTTTACAGACAAACCCCCTTTTTTTTTTTTTTTTTTTTTATTAGAATTGTAATGATTGTTGAAAGCACTCGAGAGACTTCATTTAGCCGCCATATGTTGTGTTTGCCGCTAAACTTGCACAGTTGCCCTGTGCCAGTCGGGAACCTTGTGCTCGGAGGAGCGCAGACACGCCCTAGTCTCCGTGGATGGCCAGGCTCGTGGCTGGGATAGTTGGCGCTGGTAGGCGATGGAGGTCGTGCCCGGGAGGGGAGCTGTGTGGGTCGTCCTGGCGACCTCGCTGGTCGTGGGTCGAGGCTGACTCACCGCCGGCCGCCTCTTGCGCAACTGTCGCCTGCAGCCTCGCTGCTGGCTGTGGCCCGCGCCCACCCGGCCACACACACGGTGCGCACAGCTTTCATAACTACTCAACACATCCGAGTGGGGGTCCGCTTACGAAAAGCATTGAGGGCCGAAAAGTACTTTCGAATCCGGAATGAGTATTTAAACTAGTTTTTTAGAAAAGTTAAAATGGCTAAAACGCATATTTTCAGAGTAATTTTTAGGCGTAAAACAACCAGTACAGATTCTTGAAAGCACTTAAGGGACTTGCATTACACCTTTATCTTCATTTCTCAGCCATATAATGTCACTGTCACCGCTCATGTACACTGGGAGAAGACTGCGTGCCAGTCCAGAGGCGACACCGCGCTAGAAGCACCAGCGAGCGTCGCGCTTATCATCCCGCCTCACTGACACACACACACCCCTGACGAGGCGGGCGCCTTGCGCAGTCTTCTCAGGAATGGCGCGCAGTCTTCTCGTCGTCACAGAATAACTGTGAAATTCGAGCGGTGACCGTAACATTATATGGCCGAGTAATGAAGATAAAGGTGTAATGCAAGTCCCTTGAGTGCTTTCAAGCAGTGGCGTGGCCAGGATTTGTGTATGGGGGGTGTTAAGAAGCATGCCGCCCCCCCCCTCCCCGATTTAAAGCGGGGGGGGGGGGGGGCCCGGGGGTCCTCCTCCGGGAAATTTGGATTTTAAGGTGTAAAATAGTGCTATTTTAGCAGTTTTCGGTTCTTAAATTTAAATATTGTAATGGTAAAATTTTTATTAATTTTAATATGAAATTTGTTTCAGTGACTAATAAGAAATTAATTAAAGATTTGGTGCTAAAGGGGGGGGGGGGGTTGAACCCCTAACCCCCCCCCCCCCCGGCAACGCCCCTGCTTTCACGAATCTGTACTGGTTGTTTTATGCCTAAAAATTACTCTGAAAACATGCGTTTTAGCCATTTTATCTCTTCCAAAAATACAGTTTAAAAACTTAATCCGAAATCAAAAGTACTTTTCGGCCCTCAGCGAACTCTTGAACGCTTTTCGTAAGCAGACCCCCACTCGAATATCTAGAGTACTTTTCAAATCGCGTTGTTTTCCCTGGAGCTCTGCACACCGTGTGTGTGCCCGGGTAGGCGGGGGCCTGTACGCTATCACGAAACACCTGACAAGTTCACCTTGCTTTCTGAAGATCGACTTCATCATCTAGTCAACATCGTGTTCACTCGCTGCTACCATTGAATATATATAACTTATAGAAGTCGCGAGGGGATAGGATTTATTATTCCAATTTTCGGATCCAAAACTGAGGTAGTTGTTAGCTCCGCCGCTAGACAGCTCTTCTTTCCACAAGAGGGTACTCGTAGTTACCAGCTTCCACGCCAGAGCGCTGTAGCGTCGCTTTTTTCAAGGTCGTGCGCGTAATTCTCTGTTTCACTCTATCGAGAGGCGGTGCCTTTTGTTGAAATCCGAGCGCTTAGATACCGGCGGGCGCAACTGTATTGGAGGAGTACGGCCACCGAAAAAAAAAAAAAAGTGCGGTTAAAAGATGCCAACATCAAAAATTAAGTTTTAATAATAAGAAAACTACAGAAATTTCTTAAAGCGTATCAGATTGGAATGTACAGTATAGTGTACATTCCCACTGACATTCGTAGTTCAGAATTTATAAAATGTTGTGTTAACGGAGTGGCGCATTGAGTAAAATGGTAAAACATAATTTGGAATAATTCTTGACAACGTTGAATGATTTTGGTAGCTATGAAACAACTATGGCTGCGATGACTGTTCAAACGCGTGCACAGGATCGGCGCACAGAAAGTTCATTAACTTTTAACTTTTAGGTTATTTTCTGTGCGCGACCATGGTGGTAGCCAATCAGCAAACAGTTTAAGTACTACTCGAGTGGGCTTATAAAAGAACAATTGTCACGAAAGCAGGGGCGTAGCCAGAGGGGGGGGGGGTTAGGGGTTCAACCCCCCCCCCCCTTAGCAGCAAATCTTTAATTAATTTCTTATTCATCACTCAAACAAATTTCATATTGAAATTAATAAAATTTTTACCATTACAATATTTAAATTTAAGAACCGAAAACTGCTAAAATAGCACTATTTTACACCTTAAAATCCAAATTTTCCCGGGGGAGAACCCCCGAACCCCCCGCTTTAATACGGGGAGCCATGCTTAACACCCCTCATACACAAATCCTGGCTACACCACTGCACGAAAGTATTGGTGCTCTTGACTTGTGTAGTTTGTTATTGTTTTCAAACACGCGATAACATAAAAATGGAAGGCACATTTGATAGCTTTTTGATAGCTGTAATAGAAAGTAAAAATATTTTGTATGACAGGGGATCCGCAGGATACAAAAATGAAGAAGCTAAATTAAATGCTTGGAAGTCTGTGTCTGAATGTGTTAAGGAAGCCGGATTTGAAATAAACAGTGATATATATTTTTGAATGCTCATTGTGTTTTGTACGTAAACTTTGAAATATTTAAAATATTTCTGGCTTTAACGAAAACCGTACCACAATAACAACACACGAATCTAAACAAACGTCACGTATGCCAACTTCAGTGACCAAAATTGTGAACGGGAGTTTTACATTTAAAAAACTTTTTTGAATGCTTCCGGTATTATTTTGTGTTGTGTTGTGCGTGAATGTAGCATCAAGCTCTGTGCTATCTCTGTGCGTGTGTGCTATCTGTGTGCTGTTTGCGTGCTATTGCGAATGTATCCCGGCCTTTATGCTCGTAAAAACGATGCGCAAGTATTTTGAATACAAATATATTTTCTTTTAATAACCGAAAGGTAAATATTATTTCCATGAAATATAATACAATTCTTTAAACACAGACAACATATAAGAGCTATTTTTTGTTTATTATTCCATCTGGCGTGATAAATATTATATTTTAAAAACTGTTTGTGGATTTTTAATATAAAATAAATATTTATTTATGACATCAATTTAAGTTGTTCAAAAAATTCACTTTGGTATGAATTAAACCAAATTCATGTTATCCAGGGCACAAAATTAGAAACTACCAAAAAAGATTATTTAACTTACATTGCTGTTTTGTGTAAATCTGTGCACGGACTTAGTAAGTGACATATTTATAATTCCTCATTTTAGCAACCCATTTTAACACAAGAGAAAAATGATTTTATACTAAAAAATTATTATTTTAAACCATTTTTAGCAGGAAACATGTATGAATAATCTATTTAAATTTGCATTTGAACAGTGAATATTATTTTGCAATAATAAATATTTTTATCATCGTATATTACTGATGAAAAGTTTGTATTTCCATCTAATCAGAAGTATTATGACATAGTTAATTAAATTGCTTTACAAGTTTTTATTCACATGAAAATCATTAAAAATTGGTTGGGAAGTTATATAAATATACAAAAACAAATCATTATACATACAATTTTATTATCTTAGTGGATTTAAATTAATGGTGTCCCAGTGACTACTGCGAAGAAAAAAGTCTTGCGAAAGGTTTCCTCGTAATTGAAATTCGTCAAAAAAAACTATCATTTTTGGTGACATTTCTGACAAGTGGTACGATGAAATTTGAGACTGGTAAATGAATGTTGTGAAGCAATAAACAAAATATCACATTCGTGAACTACAAATGCATAATTGTTTTTATTTTATAATAAAAGTGTATCTAATAACCCGTGGCTTTGCTCACGTAATTTCCGAGGATTGCTGATATTCTACCATTTTAAGAAAATATGTATTAAATTTCAAAGATTTTTGAAGAATTATACACAAAGAACTGTCAAGTATAGAACATATTTTTACGACTTATTTTTAATTGGTTTAGCGTAAGTCTATTTTAACTTTTATTTAAAATTAAGTACCTACCTTATTTTATATCTCCCGGTTTAGTGACTTTGAGAATATATTTTTCCTTGATGAAATCTTAACTCTTTTCCATCCGACGAAGAAGCCAATTAAAAAATAAACTAAGACCCCCACGCACTTATTGTATGTTAGGACTGCCATCGTTTTAAATTACTGTAATTTTTTTAGTTATAGTCATGCTTAGTATAATAACATAATATGCCTTATTACGCATACATTTCAGTATTCATGAAACCAATGCATTTTTATTTGAAATGTAGAGCAGTTACCAAATTTCTTATCTCGCATATTGATCTTTTGGTATGGCTAGTATTACTTAAACTAAATTTTTGAATTTTCACTGATGCACTGTTTTCCCTTTTCTATGTGATTTAGAAAATATAGCAATATACGTAAACCAATTAAACCAAAATCATCCTGAATTTTTATTACCGAAAAAAGTTAATAAAAAATTTTCATGTGCGTATTTTAATATTGAATTTATATATATATATATATATATATATATATGTATATATATATATATATATATCTTGCCAATACTGATTTAGTGGGTTATATTTTTTTTTATTTTTAAAAATAATATCTACCCTTTTACTACTTAATAGATAACGTTGAATAAGAGAAGATTGTTTAAGGTATGTTGATTTTCCTTGCCAATATCTAAAAGTAAATTTGTACAAACGCGAAATATAGTTTAAATAAGTATTTTACTTTTAAAATAAAACCATATTTTGAACGTAACACTGACTATTGGCCCAATACAAAGTTTTAATAGCTAATTTTCACTTCACTCGGGTACAGAATCCCATCATTCAGTGATTTCCGTGGCTAGCTTCTTTTGGGATTTCATCATTCTCAAACGACGGTAAGGGAAGCTCCTCTTCAAGGTCGCCTAACGATGCTGATAAGACCTGCCGGGTAATTTGAATCGTTGGTCTGGGATTTTCGGGGGGGGGGGGGGGGGGGTGAAGGATGATGTCACGACTGGGCTGGTTAACCTAGTTCTGCCAAATACCGCCAGGGGCGTATACGGCCGATACACAGCGATGAAAGCGATCGCAGCGGCGGAGCTTGGAACTACAACAATTCTTCTAAGAAACCGGACAGAAAATTTAACCTGGGCTCGCGACTTCTATACATTATATATATTCAATGCTGCTACTGTACTTCCAGTATTTCCGGGTCGGATTGGCGTGTCAAAGTGTACACAATTTGCTTTTATACTGTTAACGCGAATCTTGCATGCCTGTGAAGATTAGTGACCCGAAAAATTAGTGATCCGTCGCGTCCTTCTTTTCCCGTTCGTTCGTCAAACACGTGATCTCAAGCCAATCGGGAAGCACGAAAAATTCCATCTTTCGGACCGTCCGTCAAAAGCTTCTCAAGATTTAACTTTCAACGGACATGTGAAATTATTACTTCCAGAATGATTGCAAGGCATTTCCGACAACCTTTACCGTCTTTAAAAAGTTTTGAAGTTTATTGACTTGTTTAGTTGTTTCCAGTAAAATATTTTTATAACTTAACGTGTTAATACATTTTATTATAGTTTGATGTTTGATGCACAAGTTGAACGGGGCATATAAATGTAATTAATTATGAATGTTAAAACTGTAAAAAATTTATTAATAAATATCGGTGCGAAAAATATTTAATGATTTATAAGTGCTTAATTTTCATGATCTTAAATATAATTAATCTACATACACAAGAGATATCGCCACCACTATTTAACCCTTGTAGTCAGTTGGTAGAATCAAGATGGAAAAGTGTTTGACAGACGTTCGATCATTGTGGATGACTCATGTCGACAGACGAGCGCGACCAATCAGTGAGAGTCCGCTTGTTAACACACAGTTAATCTCCAGGAGTCTGGCCTGTGGAACACGCTCAACCAATGAGGTGTCCTATCACAGGCTGCCCAGTTGAGACCAGCCAATGAATAAGTAGCATTTTCCCGCGAAATTCCGCCGTACCTAAACACGATTCAAAATTATATCAGTAACGCGAAAAAGAAGAAATCACAGTGTTTTGGAGAATATTTTTATACAAAACATCACCGCGAAATAATACAACTGTCTCTAACGCTAACACTGGAATGCGGAGGTCTCCTTACACATATGTATAGGGACCATAAAAATTCGCGGTTTCGATGGCCTTCAGGATAGACTGCACATTCCTCTGTACACTTGGGCAAATAACGCAAGTTCATTGGCTGCCGACTTGTGAGTCGTCTCAGCTGGTTTGTCTGTGATTCGATCCTTCTTTGGTAGAAGGTTTATAATTGGTTGAGGTTCGTCCAAATGAACAGTAAGCCAAAAGCCAAATCAATTAAAAGTTAAATGTATTTGAATTCTAGCCTATCGCCGAATTAATTTGCGAATTTTTTCTGTCTCTACGATATGTAGCACTTCAGTGCGTGTCTGAAGTCTCACATGTTGTGACTTCCTGAATGTGACACTATTAAGCGGTTAACCCATACCTCTCGATTGCTGTTTAACGAAATCAAACTCGCGGATTCATTTCGCGAAAGGATAGAGTCCAAATACTATTGATATAATTTTGCTTCAGTGATTTGGCCACAGTTTATCTGAAGGACTCTGGGCCAATGAAAAATATTTAACAGAAGAATTAGCGAATCACGATCATTCCAGTCAACAGGTGTTACGAGTCGGTAACCAATCAGCAGATGTAATTTGCACGAGTGCGTAGAGGATCATCGAGTATATCCTTTAGGGATTTGAAATCGCGAATTTTACAGGTCTCTAATTATAATTATAATGTAGCGCGTAACCGTAAAATTGGGTAATAGCGAGGGGTGGAGGTGGGGGGGGGGGGGGGGGCCTTAATCCGAGTTACCGTAGAGCGGGCCTTATAAGCGACTGTGATGCAGCGCTCGTGCGCAGTAGTGGTGACGTCACCACTGGCCCCGCGAGCAAGGTGACCTCTGTTCGTCTCGCAGCACCGCGCGCGCAGGCGGGATAAGTTATACTGGGCGCGTGTCGAGGTCTGCTCGTCTCGCAGCACCGCGCGCGCAGGCGGGATAAGTTATACTGGGCGCGTGTCGAGGTCTGCTCGTCTCGCAGCACCGCGCGCGCAGGCGGGATAAGTTACACTGAACGCGTGTCGAGGTCTGCTCGTCTCGCAGCACCGCGCGCGCAGGCGGGATAAGTTACACTGGGCGCGTGTCGAGGTCTGCTCGTCTCGCAGCACCGCGCGCGCAGGCGGGATAAGTTATACTGGACGCGTGTCGAGGTCTGCTCGTCTCGCAGCACCGCGCGCGCAGGAGGGATAAGTTACACTGGGCGCGTGTCGAGGTCTGCTCGTCTCGCAGCACCGCGCGCGCAGGCGGGATAAGTTACACTGGGCGCGTGTCGAGGTCTGCTCGTCTCGCAGCACCGCGCGCACAGGCGGGATAAGTTACACTGAACGCGTGTCGAGGTCTGCTCGTCTCGCAGCACCGCGCGCGCAGGCGGGATAAGTTACACTGGGCGCGTGTCGAGGTCTGCTCGTCTCGCAGCACCGCGCGCGCAGGCGGGATAAGTTATACTGGGCGCGTGTCGAGGTCTGCTCGTCTCGCAGCACCGCGCGCGCAGGCGGGATAAGTTACACTGAACGCGTGTCGAGGTCTGCTCGTCTCGCAGCACCGCGCGCGCAGGCGGGATAAGTTACACTGGGCGCGTGTCGAGGTCTGCTCGTCTCGCAGCACCGCGCGCGCAGGCGGGATAAGTTACACTGGACGCGTGTCGAGGTCTGCTCGTCTCGCAGCACCGCGCGCGCAGGAGGGATAAGTTACACTGGGCGCATGTCGAGGTCTGCTCGTCTCGCAGCACCGCGCGCGCAGGCGGGATAAGTTACACTGGGCGCGTGTCGAGGTCTGCTCGTCTCGCAGCACCGCGCGCACAGGCGGGATAAGTTACACTGGGCGCGTGTCGAGGTCTGCTCGTCTCGCAGCACCGCGCGCACAGGCGGGATAAGTTACACTGGGCGCGTGTCGAGGTCTGCTCGTCTCGCAGCACCGCGCGCGCAGGCGGGATAGTTTACACTGGGCGCGTGCCGCTTGTGTCGCCTATGCGGGGCGTGTGCGTCACGTCTCGGCCCTGCACGTCGTCCTTCTCACTGTCCCCCGCCCACCCACCGCCAGGCAGCCAGCGCGTACGGAAATGCTTACTCCCCCGTATCTCGACATGCTTCCCTCACTTAGCACATCTTCAGATTGCGCGGATTCATTTAGCGCGATTTTAATTTTACTGCCCCTGTCTCAAATAGTACGTCTGTAAACTTCAGTTAGCACGAAATCACCCCAGGCACGACGCCACGAAGTCTGTTTCAACTTCTGTAAACAACAGATGTGCCGTGAGATACAAATAGCCAAACAAGGAAGGGAATAGATGTGCGCGCAGGTCTGTTTATAATATCGGCTGTTGTACGAACATCAGCTTTGGCAAGTTAAATTGCGGCTATGGAGTTTAAAGGACCAAATAAGTGAGTGATAGGTAGGGACACCTGTATTTCGCGATTTCATTTCATGTCAAAGTATTTCACAAAACACTGTAGCTGTTTCCAAGAGTCATGGCAAATTGTGAGGGTGCAGCAGTACGGTGACCACATTCTCATTGGCCCCGTCAAGAGCGGGACGACACCTCTCACCGACCTCAGCCAATAACCACAGGAGATAAGCTACAGTATTTTGTGAAATACCTTGACACAAAATGTATTCGCGAAATACAGGTGTCACTAGTGATAATTTTAATACATTTGCAACACACATAGCGCGGGTTCCAATGCCACCTAGACAAATTAAACATAAATCAATAATTACTGGAGGCTGTATATACCTATAGGAAAATATTTTCATACCAGTTGAGAAATAAAACACTGTAGCATCAGGTGTTTCGTAATTGGGTGAGTTTCTTTATTGTACATGTCTACTGTTAGCACAACAATCACAGTAATGCAGTGCGTCCTGAGTGGGTCGGTCAAACAAGGCAATGACTTATCTAGCAAACAGCAGCCGATTGCAAGGAAGAAACAACTGGTGCGGGCATACCGTATTGCAATCTAATGGGCTTTCAGATTTTTTTTTCGTGTCTTAAACGCCCTGTGTTTTGCAGCAGTTGCAAACAGGGAAAATCAGGAAAACAGGGAAAGCTCGGAGGGAATTGAATAGGTTACTTCAAAACATAGAAAACAGGGAAATTTAAAAAGTGTTGACTGAAAAATAAAGTATTAGTCATTTTAAATACTAGTATATTCTTACAAAATCTCAGAAACAGTCTATATTTTAATCATAAATTTATGTGTAATTGAAAACCCTTCTGCTTTCATTATTATTCATAAGTAAGAGGAACGGCCAGTGAATAAATTCTATTCCTAGGTATTGATTTGGTGATTTGGGCCACGATCAAATGTCGATAGTATTTCACATTGTCACATGAAACAATGTATTGCTTGTAAGTTTGATTCAATATTGTGGTTGAAATTCTCATTTTCGTTGGCCATCAGTAAGGACCAGAAAAATTCGCGGTTTCGATGGCCTTCAGGATAGACTGCACATTACCCTGTACACTTGGGCAAATAACGCAAGTTCATTGGCTGCCGACTTGTGAGTCGTCTCATCTGGTTTGTCTGTGATTTGAAACTTCTTTGGTTGAAGGTTTATAATTGGTTTAGATTCGTCCAAATGAACAGTAAGCCAATAGCCAAATCATCTCAAAGTTATATGTATTTTAATTCTAGCGTATCGCCGAATGAATTCGCGAATTTTTCCGGTCTCTAGCCATCAGAAATCAGCCTCGCCAAGACGACACCGCCTCGAGCAATGCAGTCTGTGAGGTCCCTCGCCCCGGCATGGCTATCAGCTCGGTCGCCCTGTGAGGTCACGCGGCACACACTGCAGGCATGGGGGCGGCGGGGTCTCCCGGTGACGTCACACCGGCCCGCTGTCTCGAGCTGTTCTCAGCCGCTAGGGGCGCCACTCGCTGCTCTCTGCGCCTCGTGATAACCTTTAAATAATTACCGAAGATGTGTTTTGAAAACAGAGTGCGGCGACGGGATTTAGTGGTTGGATTATCTAGGCTGAAGAACGTGATTATTTCCTCCCCCCCCCCCCCCCTCCACCGTAATAGACTTTTTTGGGACTTTGGATAAGAATTAATCATGGAGGCTATCCTAGAGGTCATTGAAAAAGCGATTTTTTCCGGTCCCTAGTTATGAATAGAGCCACGGAATTTTCGCACATTCGTTTAGTCGCAAGCTAGAATGCAAACCTCCAAACTATCGCACCGTGTTCATGATTGGACCGCAGTTATCTGGACACGCCCCTCTACGACCGTGAGCCAACGATGTCCAGCTAGGAGAGAAGTAAGCGAATCAAGTAGTGCCAAATAACAAGGATAAAAATGTTCTCGCTAAGAAATCAACCAATGGGAAAGTAAACATGGGCCGAGCACACCTATAACTTTGATTTCTATCCTGAGGCCAGAGGAATCCGCGAAATTTCCGGGACTCTAGTTATGAACCATATTGGGGCGTGGTGAAGCACCATTTCCGCCATGTTCTGGGTGTTGCAACATAGAGATGGTGACGCAGAAGTGACAAACTACGTCACATCGTTACTAGCCTCATGACGTCATGGATGTTGACTGTCTCGAGCGGGACTGTGATTGGCGCAGAGAGGTCTCCTGTGCGGCTTGCACGCACCAAGCGCGAGAGGTGCTAGTGTTTCCCGGCTGGGAGGAACGTGCGGGCAGTTGCCGAGGTTGGCAGACGTGGCTGGCTGCGCGCCCTCTCCCTGCCCGGGGGCGCAACTTCGCGAGGACCGGTTCTGCAGGTGTGTGGTCCGCCGCTCTCACAGCTCTGTGCTGGCCGCTAACACACACCACACGTCTGAGCTCTCGGTAGGTGTGTTTTTACTTTAATTGGACGGGAAAATTCGCGTTTTCAATGACCTCTAGGATAGACTCCATGATCCTCTATGTACTTGTGCAGATTACACCTGCTGTTGGCTACTAACTAGTGTCACGTGTTAACTGGGAAGCTTGTGATTCGATACTTCTTCTGTTGAACGTTTTCCATTGGTCCAGAGTCCTTCAGATAATCTGTGGCCCAATCGCTGAAGCAGCAAGAAAGGCAAATGTTCTTTGATTCTAGCCTATCGCGAAATGAACCCGCGAATTTTTCAGGTCTCTAGTTTTTACTTTAATGGAACGGAAGTCTCATGAAACGGAAATGTGTAACCACATCGCTGCCACCTGTGGCGGATGGCACGAACCAAATCTCACAAATACAAAGTCAAACTTTATGGGACTAACTGTTTAATACATTTTAAACAAGATGGACAGTTTTTTTAAATAAAATTCCTTGTCGAAAATCAGGTTCAAAGCCGGGGTTTATTATTTTTTACAAGTCTTTTTTTTTTTTTCCTTTTATCGGAACCGTTTCATTATATAGTTCAAAATTTCGGTCTGCAAATGGAATGATTCAGTATTCGACGTAGCTGCTCCGGCAGCGAATTCTAGCGGCGGGTGCGGAAACTACGTGCTTTTCGCGTCCAGAAATTGAGTTGAAACACAATTTGCGTATATTTATCTCGCTCGACATTATTTTAAAATATTCTACGTTAAGAGGCCACTCCAGTGTTTCAGGGGCACTACGCAACCCGCGTTAACCTCATAAGATTCAATGCTATTATCATTTTGCTTATAACTAATTAAATAATACAGATTTCGAAATGATGCTTGCTTGATATGTAAGACAACGATGCTCTTATCAAAGCCCCTTTCTTCAAAAACGTGCATAAATTATGGTTTTGTACTAATCTTTACTAATATGAATAAGTGTATTGTCTAGGTTTGAACCATAATTTATGCACGTTTTTGAAGAAAGGGGCTTTGATAAGAGCATAATTGTCTTACATATCAAGCAAGCATCATTTTAAAATCTATATTAGTTAATTAGTTACAAGCAAAATAAAAATAGCATTGAATCTTATGAGGTTAACGCGGGTTGCGTAGTGCCCCTGAAACACTGGAGTGGCCTCTTAAATTTCCTGTCCAAATTTCGTATTATAATAATTGTATTTGCAACTCGAGAACACATTAATTTGCTCGTTACCGGGGTAAGGTGTTTTACGTAGCTACTTACAGACTTGCTCACAAGTTAATTTTTGCGTTTACAATAATTGGGTACAATAAAAAAAAATAAAGTTTCACTAAAATAAAACTGATTTTGTGAAACATTTTTTACAGCCGGTATAACAAGTCAAGCGAAAAGCAAATTCCAATATCAAGAGTGGGGCGCTCGATGTCAGAGTTGGAGAGGTGTGCCATCGAGCGTCCCACTCCTCACTATCTCGAGCCAGCGTTAGTGAAGCGACGCTTACGTGCTGCATTTTTCGTCACGTCGCAGACACACTGCCACACTCGTCCTGTATGTTTTCGTGCACTATATTGTTTTGTTTTATTGTTCCAGTGTGTTATTGGAAGAGACCTGGAAATTTCGCGAATTCGTCTGGCCTCAGGGTAGAATTCAAAGCTTGTTAATTGGCACTGGCTGATTCGCTTACCTCTCCTAGCTGAGCACCGTTGGCTCACGGTCGTAGAGGGGCGTGTCCAAATAACTGCGCTCCAATCATGAACACAGTGCGAGAGTGTAGAGGCATTGAATATATATAACTTATAGAAGTCGCGAGGGGATAGGATTTATTATTCCAATTTTCGGATCCAAAACTGAGGTAGTTGTTAGCTCCGCCGCTAGACAGCTCTTCTTTCCACAAGAGGGTACTCGTAGTTACCAGCTTCCACGCCAGAGCGCTGTAGCGTCGCTTTTTTCAAGGTCGTGCGCGTAATTCTGTTTCACTCTATCGAGAGGCGGTGCCCTTTGTTGAAATCCGAGCGCTTAGATACCGGCGGGCGCAACTGTATTGGAGGAGTACGGCCACCGAAAAAAAAAAAAAAGTGCGGTTAAAAGATGCCAACATCAAAAATTAAGTTTTAATAATAAGAAAACTACAGAAATTTCTTAAAGCGTATCAGATTGGAATGTACAGTATAGTGTACATTCCCACTGACATTCGTAGTTCAGAATTTATAAAATGTTGTGTTAACGGAGTGGCACATTGAGTAAAATGGCAAAACATAATTTGGAATAATTCTTGACAACGTTGAATGATTTTGGTAGCTATGAAACAACTATGGCTGCGATGACTGTTCAAACGCGTGCACGTGTTGTTATTAGTAACTAAAACTAATGGTATGATGTCATACTTTGTGGCTATGCAGTTTATAATTTTTTTAACATAAGATGAAGCATTTTTACATAATGTTTTGGTTGTTTCGTAATTCAAAATAAATAATCTTAAACGTTATATGGTGAATATTCCCAGTAGCGAATGACCACAAAAAAAAATCAATTTTGCCAACATAGATCTGAAAAGTTAACGATTTACTATGTTAAGTTGCTTATAAATAACGCACATTTCCCGGATCTCCAAAGAAAATAAGAGTGTTTGTTATAGCATTGAGGTTAGATACACAAGTTAAGCCCGGGCTACATTCGCAATAGCAAGCAAACAGCACAGACGCACAGAAGTTCAACATACACTATTAGATATGAGCTGCCACATTGGCAAATAGCACGCGCACAGAAAAATAGCACAGGATCGGCGCACAGAATGTTCATTAACTTTTAACTTTTAGGTTATTTTCTGTGCGCGACCATGGTGGTAGCCAATCAGCAAACAGTTTAAGTACTACTCGAGTGGGCTTATAAAAGAACAATTGTCACGAAAGTATTGGTGCTCTTGACTTGAGTAGTTTGTTATTGTTTTCAAACACGCGATAACATAAAAATGGAAGGCACATTTGATAGCTTTTTGATAGTTGTAATAGAAAGTAAAAATATTTTGTATGACAGGGGATCCGCAGGATAAAAAATGAAGAAGCTAAATTAAATGCTTGGAAGTCTGTGTCTGAATGTGTTAAAGAAGCCGGATTTGAAATAAACAGTGATATATATTTTTGAATGCTCATTGTGTTTTGTACGTTAACTTTGAAATATTTAAAATATTTCTGGGTTTAACGAAAACCGTACCACAATAACAACACACGAATCTAAACAAACGTCACGTATGCCAACTTCAGTGACCAAAATTGTGAACGGGAGTTTTACATTTAAAAAACTTTTTTGAATGCTTCCGGTATTATTTTGTGTTGTGTTGTGCGTGAATGTAGCATCAAGCTCTGTGCTATCTCTGTGCGTGTGTGCTATCTGTGTGCTGTTTGCGTGCTATTGCGAATGTATCCCGGCCTTTATGCTCGTAAAAACGATGCGCAAGTATTTTGAATACAAATATATTTTCTTTTAATAACCGAAAGGTAAATATTATTTTCATGAAATATAATACAATTCTTTAAACACAGACAACATATAAGAGCTATTTTTTGTTTATTATTCCATCTGGCGTGATAAATATTATATTTTAAAAACTGTTTGTGGATTTTTAATATAAAATAAATATTTATTTATGACATCAATTTAAGTTGTTCAAAAAATTCACTTTGGTATGAATTAAACCAAATTCATGTTATCCAGGGCACAAAATTAGAAACTACCAAAAAAGATTATTTACATTGCTGTTTTGTGTAAATCTGTGCACGGACTTAGTAAGTGACATATTTATAATTCCTCATTTTAGCAACCCATTTTAACACAAGAGAAAAATGATTTTATACTAAAAAATTATTATTTTAAACCATTAATTAGCAGGAAACATGTATGAATAATCTATTTAAATTTGCATTTGAACAGTGAATATTATTTTGCAATAATACATATTTTTATCATCGTATATTACTGATTAAAAGTTTGTATTTCCATCTAATCAGAAGTATTATGACACAGTTAATTAAATTGCTTTACAAGTTTTTATTCACATGAAAATCATTAAAAATTGGTTGGGAAGTTATATAAATATACAAAAACAAATCATTATACATACAATTTTATTATCTTAGTGGATTTAAATTAATGGTGTCCCAGTGACTACTGCGAAGAAAAAAGTCTTGCGAAAGGTTTCCTCGTAATTGAAATTCGTCAAAAAAAACTATCTCTCATTTTTGGTGACATTTCTGACAAGTGGTACGATGAAATTTGAGACTGGCAAATGAATGTTGTGAAGCAATAAACAAAATATCACATTCGTGAACTACAAATGCATAATTGTTTTTATTTTATAATAAAAGTGTATCTAATAACCCGTGGCTTTGCTCACGTAATTTCCGGGTATTGCTGATATTCTACCATTTTAAGAAAATATGTATTAAATTTCAAAGATTTTTGAAGAATTATACACAAAGAACTGTCAAGTATAGAACATATTTAATAAATAAAAATATTTTTACGACTTATTTTTAATTGGTTTAGCGTAAGTCTATTTTAACTTTTATTTAAAATTAAGTACCTACCTTATTTTCTATCTCCCGGTTTAGTGACTTTGAGAATATATTTTTCCTTGATGAAATCTTAACTCTTTTCCATCTGACGAAGAAGCCAATTAAAAAATAAACTAAGACTCGCGCACTTATTGTATGTTAAGACTGCCATCGTTTTAAATTACTGTAATTTTTTTAGTTATAGTCATGCTTAGTATAATAACATAATATGCCTTATTACGCAAACATTTCAGTATTCATGAAACCAATGCATTTTTATTTGAAATGTAGAGCAGTTACCAAATTTCATCTCGCATATTGATCTTTTGGTATGGCTAGTATTACTTCAACTAATTTTTTGAATTTTCACTGATGCACTGTTTTCCCTTTTCTATGTGATTTAGAAAATATAGCAATATACGTAAACCAATTAAACCAAAATCATCCTGAATTTTTTTTACCAAAAAAAGTTAATTACAAAAAATTTTAATGTGCGTATTTTAATATTGAATTTATATATATATCTTGCCAATACTGATTTAGTGGGTTACATTTTTTTTTATTTTTAAAAATAATATCTACCCCTTTTACTACTTAATAGATAACGTTGAATAAGAGAAGGTTGTTTAAGGTATGTTGATTTTCCTTGCCAATATCTAAAAGTAAATTTGTACAAACGCGAAATATAGTTTAAATAAGTATTTTACTTTTAAAATAAAACCATATTTTGAACGTAACACTGACTATTGGCCCAATACAAAGTTTTAATAGCTAATTTTCACTTCACTCGGGTACAGAATCCCATCATTCAGTGATTTCCGTGGCTAGCTTCTTTTGGGATTTCATCATTCTCAAACGACGGTAAGGGAAGCTCCTCTTCAAGGTCGCCTAACGATGCTGATAAGACCTGCCGGGTAATTTGAATCGTTGGTCTGGGATTTTCGAGGGGGGGGGGGGGGGGAAGTGAAGGATGATGTCACGACTGGCTGGTTAACCTAGTTCTGCCAAATACCGCCAGGGGCGTATACGGCCGATACCCAGCGATGAAAGCGATCGCAGCGGCGGAGCTTGGAACTACAACAATTCTACTGAGAAACCGGGCAGAAAATTTAACCTGGGCTCGCGACTTCTATACATTATATATATTCAATGGTAGAGGTTTGCATTATAACTTGCGACTAAATGAATGCGCGAAATTACCGTATCTCTAGTTATTGGATATGTGAAAAAAAAGGGGGGGTATATACGGCCCAAGGACTTTCCACGTAAAGATAATCGACACGCGTCAAGTCACCAGGCGGTCTAGGCCTGCATGACTGCAGTAAGCGGAAAACTTTATAAAATTGAAAACATTTTTCTTAAAACATAGTTTTGACGTTAATATGAAGTTTATCATCCCCGTTCCACAGTTACGATTGCCTCCACGGTGACAGATTTTCTAATACTACGCCACCACTCCCCCCCCCCCCTCCCCTTTCCTTTACCACTACTTCCGAGGAATTAATTCCACGGGAACGTGTACAAATAGTGTATATAATCTCATAGTTAAATAGTTCTTAGTCAAATATTAAATTGACCAAAAAAAATGGCGGGTGGGGCGGAGCTTCGAAATGAAATCACCGCCGCGAAGCACGAGCAGCTAGCGGCTGGCGGCGCTGTTGCCAGGTCTGCACGCAGTGTTGCCAGACGTACCCGAATTCGGGTACAGGTACCCATTTTACTGTGTCGGTACCCGGTATCCTAGAATATCCGCTCGGGCACGCAAATATACTCGAATTTAGGGAAAAAATAAGAAAAGTAAAAAAAGGTGATTGTCTGTAAATTCGGTTTATGGACGATAATTTTACGTGATAACGTCATAAGAAAACATTGATGAAAAATTGCATACTTTTTTAATTTTCAAAAATTATTTAAAAATTTTGCAAATTTAATTTAAATAATTTGTTTAAATATAATCACGAACAATAAGATAAAAAGCACGCCTTAACCTGTTTGATATTATAGAAGATTTTCTCGCACGGTGGTTGGCCGGTTTTTGCACGCTCGGCTCAGGCGGAACGTGACAATGAGTCATGCTTTTTCGTGCGTGCAGCCGGTGTTCATCGATTTATAAGACGTTAACACTTCAAAAAAAAAAATTGAATAAAATTCACTTGGAATGAAAAAACAATTAGGGTGGAAAACAGTCTTTGGCCTCGCCATAACGTACTGACATTAAAAATCCATGCCTTTTTGAAAACAGCTGAGGAGTGGCTACGCTCTATTCCTAAGAATCTCTGGAGAACCACAGTATCAAGTTGCAGCTAGTATCATGTAAACAGTACTGTGGCGACATCAGGATCAGGGATATCTCTCAGTGAAAAGAGTCCCAGCTACTATATTAAAGCACAACAAAACTTTACTTCACCATATATTTACAATAAGTTTACATCAATATTTAACCTGAAAATAAAATTCCTCACAGGTGGCTCGAATAAAAGTATTACTCAAGTCCCCCCCGCCTTTTTTTTCTCTCACCAAATCAACCAACGAAGCATTTAAAAATCATACACACGGGTCCTAGCAGTAGTGTGTTCCATCAAAAATATAAAATTTTATGTTGTGACACTATTATGTAATTTAACAGAACAGTGTATATTATATTTGTATTGGAGAAGGCAGTAATATTTTGTTTTCATACGTTTTTTGTGTATGTACATGAATCACACCCGAACTGAGAACTCCTTGTAGTCAAGTCAAAAGTACCCGAATGCAGAGGTGAGTGTACTATGGCTGGCAACACTGTCCGGCCCCGGCAGAGTGGCAGCCCTGGTAGCCCGAGGCAGACTTCACAAACCTGCTCCTCGCCTCGCGTCCAGACCTACAGCCTGAGTTACACTAGCCCGTCGCGTGCGTCCGACAGCCGTCGCTGTCATTTTCTGCACTAATGAAGGGGTCTCGTACGCCATTTGATTTTTCCTTCGGTATTTTAATTATTACTTTTAAGGGCAATTTACAAAATATTAACTCGATACCTCCCTTAAATTTGTTCTACCAAAACTATTTTCAAACGGATGTTCATTTAGAGTAATATAATGAGTGTAGAAAGGTGCGTAAGTCTTCGTAATTAACTTCACTTGCGCGACTTTTTACACCTATGATATTACACTTAGTGAATATCTGTCGAAAATATTAATGGCAGAGCAACAAATGCAAGGTATCGGAGTATCACCTTAAATGAAAGTAATGACGAACAAACTAACATGGCGTGTGAGACCATGCCTCTTATGACGTCACGTCGCGTCTTTGTGGTCATGCGAGCGCCCAGCATGACAGAGCCTTCAATGTGGGAAGCCTACGATGTACATTCTGTATTGCACAGACCCGAATACTCGCGTTGGCAAGCCTTCTTTTCACAGACGACAGAGCCAAACCCGAAGTTCCCCGAAGTTCATGCTCGCTATTTTGTTTACATGATTTCACAGTATCTTTAATGTAGCTATCCTAACCAAATCAACCGTCCACAATGTTTTAAAGTATTTATAATGTAGCTAACCTAACCTAATTGACCATTAGTTATCATGAATTGTATATTATTATTCATTTATAATAAACAAAAAAAAAAACCGAATATGCACGATCGGGCGTTTGGCTCTCTCGTCTGTTGAAAGAAGGCTTGCCAGCGTGAGTATTCGGGTCTGTGCAATACAGAATGTACATCGTAGGCTTCCCCTTCAATGTCGTGACAGAATAACACTTAACGATGACAAAGAGCCTGGTAAACAAGGCACACGACACTCCGAGGCACAATCGCAGGCCTTGAAACATCACTCCTCCCGGCAATGCTTGGCACAACAGCACTGCAACAAACACTGCAAACCAGCACAGAGTCATGGTTGTTGGAAAATGTACTTACATGAAACAACCTCTGTGGATATATCGATTGTCGTCAATACCTTTATTCGCTTCAATATTTTATTTCTCTTGTGCTTACGTATCTCGGCCATGTTTTGTGATCTCAGATCTCAGATTACATGCGTTTATCTTAAGTATATTAATGGCATTTTTCTTTTTCCACTGTTGCCCTAAATTTCCGTCAGATGTACAGGAAGAGACGTTGAAAAACAGTTTAATTTCAATTTCTCAACCTAACACGTATTTCCCTGACAATCTTTGAGTTTTCAGAAATTTACAATTCCCTGACTATTCCAAGCTATCTCTTGTTTTCACCGGTGATGGACATCCACTTTAACTAGCAAGAGTCACAAGAGGTTGCTTAAGGGGAGTTAGCCATGGCATCAATGATTGCTCCAGGGTGCCGACCAATCCTTGAACAGAGCGCAGGGCGTGCTGTCCTTCCTGCTGGGATACTCTCTCACCTGGACTCCCCGAAAGTTTACCCGTAATGGAGGTTAGATGAGGGAAACGACTTGTCCAGAAAGGCTGCCTGCTCCTGGACCTGCTATGAAAAGGGCCTGGCTTGCGAGGTACAAGTGTACACGAGACCCGAGTGAGGTCGCAGACCGCTGTACACCCGGTGGCTGCACTCGGCTTATCAGCGCCGTCTTGACCGGGGTCACTTGTCCCGAGCCCTCCCACTCCCGGCGCGGCCAGACTCCATCGGGACAGCAATTCCCGACAAATAAAGACGAGAGAGTTGTCAGCAGTGGTAAAAACCCAAAAACACATCTGACACGGCGGAATTTAATTAGTCATTTCCATAAATAGTTCCTGCCTCATGAATTGGTGCCTAATTTGTGCTGCCCTCGGCCCAAAATTTCAAAATCTGGGCAAACGTTATAGAATAATTGATAGAATTTTATAATGTGGTTGGAAACTTGGTATAAATATGGCCACCAAATTGCACAGATATATTCCGACCTTGCGGCCGGCATTTCTCATCAACGTTCCCCTCCCGATATGCGCCCTTGAAGGGTAGTGTGGGAGTATCTTCCATTCCAGAGCTTTTAGATTACAGAACTGCTAGGGATCACTCCCTCTTTGTGATCGGGAGGGTATTAGAGCTTCGGCACCGACCAGCGGCTGGGACCACCGACCCAGCATAGTCGCCGCCTCAGCCCCTGTACTGCACTCAGCTGACCAGACAGTTGGCTGTGTCCTGAGCCCTAGACTTTATCAGCACTGCTGGCGCCTACATCACACTGGGACCCCTCAAAACACCCAGTGTACCCCAACTTGCACAATGAGAGCACTGGTTGAGAAGTGGCACCGAGCAGCGGCCAGTGACGTGCTTGTCCTTGTGACCAGGCCTGGTCGCTCCTGGAGACGAGGAGCGCTGGCCGGGTGTAGCCAGGTCAAGGCTGTCAGGCCACGTGCGGGCAGCTCTGATCCAAGGCTGCCAGTCGCGGTGGCAGCCTCGGGACAGAGCGAGTGCTGGCCGCCTCGCAGCTTCACTGACTCTGTGTCACGCTGGTCAGGCGCTACACCACTGTCTTAGTGCTCACTGGCACGCCGTCAAGCACTTTGCTCCGCCTAAAGTGAAGGCACGACTATAGTAGGGGGAAAATACTGTTATGACTTATGTGGGGAGAACTGGGTTCGTAAGGGACAGACCAATTACGTTTTATTACCGTATTATTAATTACTAATATTTACATTAATAATAAATAACTGTACTTAAAAATGTCCGATCACGAATCAATGACACTTAAATATGTTTTTTCTCAAGTCAGTTAATGTTTGTTAGGTTCTACAGTCCGTACTCCTCACTGGAGCTAGGCTCGACAGTGGTTCGCCCCTCACCTCGCGCCTGTCCACACACGGTCTCTCACCCTCTTCGCCGATGTCGCACTCTCCTTCACTCGCGGAACTCACGGAACTCCGCAACTGTCGGGGACTCGCTCGCAACTCGATCTGAACTCGGCACTCTCGCGGAGGCCGGCGTCGCTGCTTGAGTACCTGGCGCGCCCTTCTCGAACCGACGAGAGCGGCTGTGTGATGCTTCATCATCCCGGGCCGATCCGACGCCACGAAAAGTCCAGAAAAGCGGCGCTCGTTCACGTCGCTCCGCGCGGCGGCCCGCGGAACCCATGGCCGCTCGCCAGTAGATAACAGCGATGGTATCGGATGGGAAAGGGGTGTAGCGACGATCCTTGTAATTCGGCCAGGCGCGCGTGGCATGCCTCACCAGTTCGAGTCTAACAGTCCAGATCTTGTTACAAGGACCAGGACTGACGGCAGGACTACCGCCGGAGGCATCCTCCCTTGCTTGAAAGACACCCCCGCCGGGTCGTTCCTGTATGAGGAGCGGGCCTTTATCAGCCCCTACCTCCAGCACACACTAGCCAGTACACCCTACACGGCCCAAACACGCATCAGAAGAAGATACGCTCTTCTTCCAAGCGCCATCGGGAGAGTGGTTAGGGCATCAGCTATGAGCATCGCCACCACCACTCAGCTAACCAGACAGTTGCATGTGCCCTACAACCCTCAGGCTGGTGCTTTCTCTGGTCCACCACTTCTCTCTGGGACTCTAACCCCTGAGCTGCTTGCAAGCAGCTGGTGATTCGCACTGAGTGGCAGGTTCACGCAAGCAGTGGCCAGGTGGCGCGTCTATAATCTGTCTACTTCCCGCCGTGCAGCTGTGTCTTCGAGCGATGGCGGAAACCAGTCCCCACACCGGACGGCTTATTTTAGAAGTGCACGAGGAACTCGCAATGTGGAACATGCTTGTAAAGGAATACTCAGAGAATTAAAAATTAAAAAAAAAATTGTATTAAATTGTTACATTATTGCTCAACAAAGGTATTTATTTCGCAGTGTTAACATCACAAACCAATTTTTTTTTACCAGCGATTTGGACGTGGAAGAGTGGCACTTTTTTTAGTGGCTCGGTGAGGAAGGAGCCTTAATAAGTCAGAAATAGGCTTGGAGGCCTATCCGTAGAGACCTGAAAAATTCGCGGGTTCATTTCGCGATATGATAGAATCCAAATACATTTGTCTTCCTTGCTGCTTCAGTGATTGGGCCACAGTTTATCTGAAGGACTCTGGACCAATGGAAAACGTTCGACAGAAGAAGTATCGAATCACAAGCTTCCCAGTCAACACGTGTCACGAGTTAGTAGCCAATCAGCAGGTGTAATCTGCACCAGTACATAGAGGACCATGGAGTCTATCCTAGAGGTCATTGAAAAAGCGAATTATTCCGGTCGCTACCTATCCGGCCTCTAGTAGATGTCCGGGCCAGTACCGGAGCTGTGTCGCCGCTCACATCGTCGACTCCGCACGGGAGCCTGCTCCGAGCGACACGAGCGCCCCGGGCCGAGTGCGGACAGCTGCAAGCACGGCCAGCTGAGCTGTCCGGGCCAGTACCGGAGCTGTGTCGCCGCTCACCTCGTCGACTCCGCACGGGAGCCTGCTCCGAGCGACACGAGCGCCCCGGGCCGAGTGCGGACAGCTGCAAGCACGGCCAGCTGAGCTGTCCGGGCCAGTACCGGAGCTGTGTCGCCGCTCACCTCGTCGACTCCGCACGGGAGCCTGCTCCGAGCGACACGAGCGCCCCGGGCCGAGTGCGGACAGCTGCAAGCACGGCCAGCTGAGCTGTCCGGGCTAGTGCCGGAGCTGTGTCGCCGCTCACCTCGTCGACTCCGCACGGGAGCCTGCTCCGAGCGACACGAGCGCCCCGGGCCGAGTGCGGACAGCTGCAAGCACGGCCAGCTGAGCTGTCCGGGCTAGTGCCGGAGCTGTGTCGCCGCTCACCTCGTCGACTCCGCACGGGAGCCTGCTCCGAGCGACACGAGCGCCCCGGGCCGAGTGCGGACAGCTGCAAGCACGGCCAGCTGAGCTGTCCGGGCCAGTACCGGAGCTGTGTCGCCGCTCACCTCGTCGACTCCGCACGGGAGCCTGCTCCGAGCGACACGAGCGCCCCGGGCCGAGTGCGGACAGCTGCAAGCACGGCCAGCTGAGCTGTCCGGGCTAGTGCCGGAGCTGTGTCGCCGCTCACCTCGTCGACTCCGCACGGGAGCCTGCTCCGAGCGACACGAGCGCCCCGGGCCGAGTGCGGACAGCTGCAAGCACGGCCAGCTGAGCTGTCCGGGCTAGTGCCGGAGCTGTGTCGCCGCTCACCTCGTCGACTCCGCACGGGAGCCTGCTCCGAGCGACACGAGCGCCCCGGGCCGAGTGCGGACAGCTGCAAGCACGGCCAGCTGAGCTGTCCGGGCCAGTACCGGAGCTGTGTCGCCGCTCACCTCGTCGACTCCGCACGGGAGCCTGCTCCGAGCGACACGAGCGCCCCGGGCCGAGTGCGGACAGCTGCAAGCACGGCCAGCTGAGCTGTCCGGGCCAGTACCGGAGCTGTGTCGCCGCTCACCTCGTCGACTCCGCACGGGAGCCTGCTCCGAGCGACACGAGCGCCCCGGGCCGAGTGCGGACAGCTGCAAGCACGGCCAGCTGAGCTGTCCGGGCCAGTACCGGAGCTGTGTCGCCGCTCACCTCGTCGACTCCGCACGGGAGCCTGCTCCGAGCGACACGAGCGCCCCGGGCCGAGTGCGGACAGCTGCAAGCACGGCCAGCTGAGCTGTCCGGGCCAGTACCGGAGCTGTGTCGCCGCTCACCTCGTCGACTCCGCACGGGAGCCTGCTCCGAGCGACACGAGCGCCCCGGGCCGAGTGCGGACAGCTGCAAGCACGGCCAGCTGAGCTGTCCGGGCCAGTACCGGAGCTGTGTCGCCGCTCACCTCGTCGACTCCGCACGGGAGCCTGCTCCGAGCGACACGAGCGCCCCGGGCCGAGTGCGGACAGCTGCAAGCACGGCCAGCTGAGCTGTCCGGGCTAGTGCCGGAGCTGTGTCGCCGCTCACCTCGTCGACTCCGCACGGGAGCCTGCTCCGAGCGACACGAGCGCCCCGGGCCGAGTGCGGACAGCTGCAAGCACGGCCAGCTGAGCTGTCCGGGCCAGTACCGGAGCTGTGTCGCCGCTCACCTCGTCGACTCCGCACGGGAGCCTGCTCCGAGCGACACGAGCGCCCCGGGCCGAGTGCGGACAGCTGCAAGCACGGCCAGCTGAGCTGTCCGGGCTAGTGCCGGAGCTGTGTCGCCGCTCACCTCGTCGACTCCGCACGGGAGCCTGCTCCGAGCGACACGAGCGCCCCGGGCCGAGTGCGGACAGCTGCAAGCACGGCCAGCTGAGCTGTCCGGGCTAGTGCCGGAGCTGTGTCGCCGCTCACCTCGTCGACTCCGCACGGGAGCCTGCTCCGAGCGACACGAGCGCCCCGGGCCGAGTGCGGACAGCTGCAAGCACGGCCAGCTGAGCTGTCCGGGCCAGTACCGGAGCTGTGTCGCCGCTCACCTCGTCGACTCCGCACGGGAGCCTGCTCCGAGCGACACGAGCGCCCCGGGCCGAGTGCGGACAGCTGCAAGCACGGCCAGCTGAGCTGTCCGGGCTAGTGCCGGAGCTGTGTCGCCGCTCACCTCGTCGACTCCGCACGGGAGCCTGCTCCGAGCGACACGAGCGCCCCGGGCCGAGTGCGGACAGCTGCAAGCACGGCCAGCTGAGCTGTCCGGGCCAGTACCGGAGCTGTGTCGCCGCTCACCTCGTCGACTCCGCACGGGAGCCTGCTCCGAGCGACACGAGCGCCCCGGGCCGAGTGCGGACAGCTGCAAGCACGGCCAGCTGAGCTGTCCGGGCTAGTGCCGGAGCTGTGTCGCCGCTCACCTCGTCGACTCCGCACGGGAGCCTGCTCCGAGCGACACGAGCGCCCCGGGCCGAGTGCGGACAGCTGCAAGCACGGCCAGCTGAGCTGTCCGGGCTAGTGCCGGAGCTGTGTCGCCGCTCACCTCGTCGACTCCGCACGGGAGCCTGCTCCGAGCGACACGAGCGCCCCGGGCCGAGTGCGGACAGCTGCAAGCACGGCCAGCTGAGCTGTCCGGGCTAGTGCCGGAGCTGTGTCGCCGCTCACCTCGTCGACTCCGCACGGGAGCCTGCTCCGAGCGACACGAGCGCCCCGGGCCGAGTGCGGACAGCTGCAAGCACGGCCAGCTGAGCTGTCCGGGCTAGTGCCGGAGCTGTGTCGCCGCTCACCTCGTCGACTCCGCACGGGAGCCTGCTCCGAGCGACACGAGCGCCCCGGGCCGAGTGCGGACAGCTGCAAGCACGGCCAGCTGAGCTGTCCGGGCCAGTACCGGAGCTGTGTCGCCGCTCACCTCGTCGACTCCGCACGGGAGCCTGCTCCGAGCGACACGAGCGCCCCGGGCCGAGTGCGGACAGCTGCAAGCACGGCCAGCTGAGCTGTCCGGGCCAGTACCGGAGCTGTGTCGCCGCTCACCTCGTCGACTCCGCACGGGAGCCTGCTCCGAGCGACACGAGCGCCCCGGGCCGAGTGCGGACAGCTGCAAGCACGGCCAGCTGAGCTGTCCGGGCCAGTGCCGGAGCTGTGTCGCCGCTCACCTCGTCGACTCCGCACGGGAGCCTGCTCCGAGCGACACGAGCGCCCCGGGCCGAGTGCGGACAGCTGCAAGCACGGCCAGCTGAGCTGTCCGGGCTAGTGCCGGAGCTGTGTCGCCGCTCACCTCGTCGACTCCGCACGGGAGCCTGCTCCGAGCGACACGAGCGCCCCGGGCCGAGTGCGGACAGCTGCAAGCACGGCCAGCTGAGCTGTCCGGGCCAGTACCGGAGCTGTGTCGCCGCTCACCTCGTCGACTCCGCACGGGAGCCTGCTCCGAGCGACACGAGCGCCCCGGGCCGAGTGCGGACAGCTGCAAGCACGGCCAGCTGAGCTGTCCGGGCCAGTACCGGAGCTGTGTCGCCGCTCATCTCGTCGACTCCGCACGGGAGCCTGCTCCGAGCGACACGAGCGCCCCGGGCCGAGTGCGGACAGCTGCAAGCACGGCCAGCTGAGCTGTCCGGAAGACGCACGGCCTGGACGCCCCTGGGTCGATGCGGACGGCCAGCCTTGCCCCCGATGCGCTCCGAGGACAGTGGTCGCGGCAAGTGGAAGATTGCGGACGTGACGTCACGCGAGTGTCCAGCCCGGGCGACTGCTGTGCTACAGTAGCACGCACCCGTGAAGAATCAGCTCTACCGTTAGCCTGTCTCCGTGCTGCCCGTAGTAGGGACCGGGAAAATTCGCGTTTTCAACGACCTCTAGGATAGACTCCATGATCCTCTATGTACTGGTGCAGATTACACTTGCTGATTGGCTACTAACTCGTGACACGTGTTAACTGGGAAGCTTGTGATTCGATACTTCTTCTGCCGAACGTTTTTCATTGGTCCAGATTCCTTCAGATAAACTGTGGCCCAATCGCTGAAGCAGCAAGGAAGGCAAATGTATTTGGATTCTAGCCTATCGCGAAATGAACCTGCGAATTTTTCAGGTCTCTACCCATAGGAGCCCAGCACTTGGCTGTTCACGTTTCAAATACCTTCAGAATTGATTGAACCACAAAAACATATTATTGAAAGTGAAAACTTCTATAGGAAGGTTTGGATAGGGAGTAAATTCATGTAAGTCATCATCGACATGGTCACGTGACGTGTTGATTTTTTGACGTGATAACGTCTTATAAATCGATGAACGCCGGCTGCACGCACGAAAAGCATGACTCATTTGTCACGTTCCGCCTGAACCGAGCGTGCAAGAAAAGGCCAACAAACGTGCGAACAAATCTTCTATAATATCGAACAGGTTAAGGTGAGCTTTTTAAAAGGAGCAATTAAAAATAGTTGATATGACGTTATCGCGTAAAATTATCGTCCGTAAACCGACTTTACAGACATTCCCCTTTTTTTTTAAATGAAACTTCTTAGGTAATACCAAAAATAGTGCTGCAATTAATAAGGGCTTAATAAAATTACGTTGTATATGTTTAATGTAGATTCGCTAAAAAGGGTATACTACAAATAACGTGTAGTAAAGTAAATTTATAAAGGTTTACAAACAAAATGTGAACGACTTTTTTTTATATTTAAAGGATAAACTTAGTTTATTCTATTTTAAAAGATAGAAGTTTTTAATTTGATTTTTATTTTCCAAGGAAAGTTTAACGTTATTGTGTGGTACATATTGCGAGTAGGTATTGGATATTTTTTAGTAGGTGGTTAAGTTGAGGTTATGTTTTTTTATTTTGTTTATTTATTTACGATGTGAATTTCTTCAAATGTCAGGTTATTGATTTATTAGAGATAATGTTGATTATTTGTAGATTTAATTTAATAATTTTTTATTCTTTCAATGAAAAAACTTTAGTTATTCTAGTTTTAAATTTACTATAGGTAGGGGAAAACTTATGGGTTAGCGTCACCGACATGCTAGTGATATAATAGCAAAATCATTTTCTTGCGTACATTTGACGTAGAAATGATTTCATATTAAACATTAAAAAAAAAAATTTCACTTGCGTCGACAGTCCCCATGACTGACTTCCTTTTTATACATTGTTATGATTTACCGCGGGTTCGTAAAGGATAGCCCAATTAAATATTTTTATTACACACAATTTTATTGATGGCCACTACTAATGTCACTTGCAAATAATCTTCTAAAAATGGCAAATACTCAATTTCACTTAAAAATAATGTTGCTTCCCCAGTCACTCGGTTCTTACACACCGCACACCTTTCTGGGCCGCACCTCTGGTGCAACTCTCGCCGCAGCACCTCTCGTGGGTCTCCGCCGCGGGACTCCGTCGCCGCACTCCGCCGCCGCCGACGCACTTGCCTTCACCGAGGATCCGCCCGTCGCCTCGCTCGGAACTTCGCTCGGAACTCCGCCACGCCCGCAACACTATCGCCCGGAACTGAACTCCGACTCGGAACTCACTCACTCCCTGCCATGGAACCTTCGTCCAAGAATTTCGTCACTCTGCCGCACCCGCGGCACTATCGCCCCGGAAGCTCCGCTGCGGGAAGGCTCCCGCCTGAACTCTCTCTCTCTCTGAACTCCACTGACTCACCACTAGGGCATATATATAGGCCCCGGCGCAATTCCAGAACTCACGAGAGCGGCCGAGGCCAGTCGCGTCAATCCGCGCCGACACGACGGTAGAAATCTCTCGAAACACGTTTCATCGGCTCCCGCAACTCCCAGCTGTCCGGTGTTAGTTACGTGTCAAAGGCAGGGCGCCGCGCGGGGAGTGGGGGGAAGGAGGGGGGAAAGCTAAAATCCTGTTATCTTCCAGGCACGCGCGGCGCATATCATGTTGCGGCAGTCGCCAGCCAGCTCTGCACCTGCACGTGTCCCGGCCTTGCTCTAGTTCGTAACAATATGTTAATTCTGCCCGTGCTATAATCTCGAAGCATAACAGTTTCAATTAGATTAATATTTCGAAACTTTGTAATCTCGCCGGTTGCCATTTGTTACGTTTCCGTACAGTGTGAAGTTTCCGTACATTGTGAAAGCAGCAGACGCCATAGTGAAATGCCCTGGAAGATCCATCTCTGTTTACGTGTCATTGAAACGGGCGTAAAATCTCTGAACTGGCGCTCGATCTTCTCGTCTTGCATAGTACAACCCTTGCATATATATACATTATATATAATCAATGGTACAACTGTTATATCTGAGGCGGTAAACATAACATTTTATGGTGGAGAAATGAAGATAAAGGTGTAATGCATCTTTCAAGTATCTGTATAGGGTGTTTCATGAATATAAATTATCGTGAAAACACGCGTTGGAACCTAAAAAATAATCTTTAAAAACGACAAAGGGAAAAGAAAATACGCATCGACTCTTGGCGTATTTTTAAATGTTTTTTTCTTCTTAAAACGACTCAACTCTGGTACCTCGAGCAATTTTAAAATTACGTGTTTTTTTTTCTTCTGAAGTTCACCGTACCACGAGTGCTAGCCACACTGTGGAAGCTCAATGTGCTTGCAAGATTAACAAATTAATTATTGTAAACTGGAATTCAATTGTGACTGTTCGTGTTCTTTTATTTGACTACAGTATTATAAATATCAAAATCAAGATGCTCCTTGCAACAACTGTCAAAATAGTCGCACCTTTTCTTGAACAGATTTTATCTACTTTACCACTGACTAAAACCATAAGTTTCTGTCGCTTTCCAGGATGCACAGTAAGATAAACTTATTTCTCTTTATCCTAACTTTTATGGTAAATTCACTGGCCAAAACATGCAATTTATTCATTTAAAAAAAAAAAAAAATTTGTTCACTACTTCCTGGTATTGACATAGTCATAACGCACTTTCGGATTCTTCAATGACTGCACTCATAACAGCTGGAATTGACCCGTATGGTAAAAAAAAAATACACCTCCACCCAAAAATACTCGGTATACACCAGCATCGCAACAATCAAAACTGAACCCAAATGCAATATGCATTGCACAGTTGATGGATAATTGATTTACGATATAGGATAAACCTTAGTCATTTTTATGACCTGACCTAACAAATATTTACCTGACTATCCCCTAATTATTCCATAAATTAAAAATTAGGCTCACAGATCCATGTTTTCCCTGTTCCAATGATATTAATTGGCCTTCTCTCTACACATTGTACCCCGTCGTCTAGGAGTTTATTATTAGTTGTGAACCGTACGGGCGTGGAACGTTTAATTTTCCGTTCAACTTCAGAGAATGACTTGCGGGAAAGTTGATCAAAACCCGCATAAATTTTTTCTTATTTCTTATGTCTATGTCCGTGCCTCCCCCCCCCCCCCCCCCCCCCATCCTTCCCCAATGATGATTAAATCGTCCATAACTTTGTTACCCTATAGATTCCAGAAGATAGTTCCCGTTCGAGAGCGGTGAAGATGCTTGCGGATTTGTACTTTAATTTCTTGTATTTGAATTTGTACTTCACTTTAAATGCTAATTTTTATTGAATTATATTTTCAATTATTCATGACACAATGTTAAAATTTATATATTTTTTTTGTTTATACATTATATTGAATTTTAATAAATTGCTCTTTTCAACTTTCATCTATAGGATAAAACTAATGTAAGGTTTCTTAGGTTGTATATTTAAAACATTTATTTCTCAGTTATTATACATCAAATTACCGCATGTAATTTGAAGTGACTAGATGCACTCACATACAAGCTTGCTTTCGTGAGTGCTAAATTTCCTGGTTAATTAAGTGAATATTGTTTACAAAGAGTAAAAAAAGGGGGAAAATAAAAATTATTATTAAAACTAGCTTTTACCCGCGGCTTCGCTCGCATTGAAGCCATTAAATAAGTATCAGAGATAATTACAATATAAATGAATCAATAAAATAAATTTATCTGTAAAAAAATTAATAATTTTGAGTTTTGAATTTTGACCGTCGATAATACAGTGCAACGGTATTACAGTACTCAGGGTTGGAACTTCATAACTGGAATGCTAGATGGCTAGATTTTGAGATTATTTGACAAACATTTTTTTATCTTTCGTAAAAAAAAATTATTTTTTCAATAAAAAGTATCCTATGTTACTTCTGATACCTCCAAGAAAATGTTTACAAAGTTTCATGATGATCGGTTAAGTAGTTTTCGCGTGAAAGCGTAACAAACAAACTTACATTCACATTTAGGAAAGCAGGGATGCTTTGGTGCGAAGACCGCGAGACGGCCATGTCATTGCGGTGACCACTGTGACGTATATGTTCCCGGGTGACGTCTGCCTGGGAGGTGACGTCACGCACAGCTGCTTGACAGGAACACCGCATGATTCTCGGGAGAAGGCGACGGGAAACCACAGCGGTCGCCACGTCGCGTCCTGCCAGCCGGCCGACACGTCCCCTCCCCCCTCTTCAAGCCCTGGCACAGCTGAAACTGCTTCCAAGTGGGTTCGAACCCACGTTCCCCGAATACCACACCACTTCAAATTGAATTCCACCCTCTTACAAATATACGAGGAGCGTTCGTGCAAAACTCTACATGTCCATCACCAGTAAAAATTTATGTTTCACATGTTTTGAGAGCCTTTTTTTCTGAGGCGAAGAACACTACCATCTCACGACGATACAGAACCCAACATGTCCAAGTAATTTACAAGAGAGAAGTATGGGGTTTTTGTGCAAAAAAGGTTCTCAAAACATGTGAAACATACATATTTGCTGGTGATGGACATGTCGAGTTTTTCACGAAGATCCTCATATTTGCAATACAAATAGCGCAGGTTCGAGCATTTGGAATCAGTAATACCGTCTAATTTCAACCGCATTTACAACCCGAGTTCCAAACACGAATAAAGGTAGTGTACCTCTACCTCCTGGGACCAGAGATTAGGGAAAGATACAGATGGAGCATAAGCTCTGAGCACTGTGGCCAGTTTGTTCACGTAAGAAGATGGCGGCCATATGTTTGTATAGTATATAGAAATGTAGTTTACTACATACTCTTGTACACAATCATTTTTCTCGAGTCAACAGTCTTTATTTGTTTAATATTCATGCACTTTTCCACCACCATACATACATCACTTACGAGAAAATGCGATTTTCTTCATGGAACAATATGGCGGCGACCCGCTTCCCCCTTACGTCCCCTGGCTTCAGCAGAGATACCCACAAACTGTGTTTATGCTCCATCTGTAACTGTCTCTAACCTCTGGCTGGGACTGTCCGGGGGTCCTTGGTTCGACCACGAGGTCACAACTGCACTGCGACGGCGCAGTCTGTGTCGTGTCTGCGCCCTGCGCTTCTCTGTCTGTGCTGGCCCACGCACTGACTGCCTCTGCGGTGTTGTCTGGGCGGTAGTGTTGCAGGGGAGACGAGTGTGTCATCCGGATTACATCTCCGTTTAATTATGTCATTAATGCTCTACTACATGTACAGAAGTTAAGTTAACTACAGGAAAATTTGCTTAGATTAAAATTTTCTTTAATAGTTTCTTAAGAGAAAAAGTTTTGATATTTTATTGTAATTAACTATTTCATCTACCCTGAACTAGGAAGGACGTAAATTTTTTTTGTAAAATTGAGTGAAATGTATTACTTATTTTTGTAGGGATGCTCTATAAGAAAGATTTATGTTTTTAGGTCAATGCTTATTGGTTATATTTTTAACTGTTAAAATCTTGCATTAACAAATAATCGTCAATATTTCTAGATATATAATAACACTCCCGATGACGTCGTCGTACATGAAACGCGTGACTTTGATAGCATTGGCTGCAGTCAGTCAGACTGCCACTCGGACACCACTCATGTCTAGGGACCGGAAAAATTCGCGTTTTCAATGACCTCTATGATAGACTCCATGATCCGTTCCGTGCGACTTCCGTTCCATTCACGAAAAAATACTTCTATCGAATGCCGTATACCGAGAGCTAAGTTGTTACAAATCAAAAAATCTAATTTAATCTTCCCTGTTGCAAGAGACATTGAAATAATGAGTTTGTGGCAAATACAAAATAAACCTCGATAGGCCTACGGTAAGAGTTGCTGGGGGAGGGAGGGTGAACTACAGTCCCGGGCACAAGGCAACGGAGAACCACTGCAGGATCATCTGGCCCGGCCTGCTCTGGCCACGTCTTCTTCCCCGCTGACACGTATCAGCCACCGAGACGGCCAGTCTTATCAACAAGTCATTTCTTATTTTCTGTACCAAAATAAATGTATAATGTATAATTATATGTTTCTTATTCATTAATTTTAAAGGGCTTGATTCCTGGTTAGGGCCGCGAGCATGCAGAAAATTTAGTTGAAAAAAAATACACCAATAAAAACTCACACTACCATTAATAAATAAATAATGACAGAAAATAAAGTTGCCGAAATAAATAATTGCCAATAAATTGTCCATAAAAGTTATTATTTTGCAATGACTTGCTGTGGTTATAAAAATATTAATGTGCACATTCATAGATGATTTGCTGAAATAAGAAACACCGCATAAAATTTATTTTCACCAAAAAGTATTCACAAAAATATGATACGAGTTGGATCCAATTAAGCAGAAACTATAAAAAGGGTGTCCTTATAAGTGATAATATTTTTTTTAAATACTAAAAACAACCATGAATCTATAAACATTTTCGTAAAAATTTGTGAAGTTGTCAATTTCATTACACAATAACATTTTTCTCCGCTTAAAACATTTTTTGGGCGTTACTTTGCAATTCATTTTTTTAGTTATTAATTATGCATTTGTACACATAAGTTCCACGTTCATCAACTAGAGAAAAGAGATGATCAACAAAAAAAAACACTATCATGAGCTCCGGTCCTCCCTCATTGTTATTGGCCTTCTACCAGTGACGTCATCACTAAAAGCAACTAATCGTCAACCCGACAATGTTTGTTCCGATAGCCGCTATAGCAGTTTCAAGAATAGATAGTTACCTGTCTGTCGGAATGAAACTAGCGGATAGGTGTGAAGAGTTGGGGCCACTGACTAGGTTGTGCACACTGGCTGGAGCGAGTCAGCTCCGTCAGCTCGCTTGGGGAAGCCTTCATTTCACAGACGAGAGAGCCACACCCGAAGTTCCCCGACGTTCATGCTCGCTTTTTTTCTTCCGTTCTATCTCATTGTATGAACCGGTGTGGCGTTACATTTTGCGGTCGATTAGGATAGGTTAGCTACATTATAAATACTTTAAAACATTGCGGATGGTTGGTTATATTAGGTAAGTATAGCTACATTAAAAATACTGTAAAATCATTTTATGGTTGCTTAGCAAATAACTTTTTAATATGTAGCTATCCAGGGCTAGGGAACCGTTTATATGATTTCACAGTATCTTTAATTTAGTTATCCTAATCAAATAACCGTCCACAATGTTTTAAAGTATTTATAATTTAGCTAACCTAAAAAAAAACCGAAGATGCACGATCGGGAGTTTGGCTCTCTCGTCTGTGAAAGAAGGCTTCAGCTCGCTTGCCGTCGTGTCGGCTGACTGGGCGGGCGCCGACATGTTTGCTGACACGCGCTCACAGCAGGGGTAGGCAACCCACGGCCCGCGAGCCACTTGCAGCTGCGCGAACACGCTCTCGCGCTACGTGTGACAGCGAATCATACTCCGGCTGCGCAGTGTGGCATGCTAGAAGCATATTACCTAGTGATTATTAGTAGAGACCGGAAAAATTCGCGGTTTCGATGACCTTCAGGATAGACTGCATATTCCCCTGTACACTTGGGCAAATAACGCAAGTTCATTGGCTGCTGACTTGAAAGTCGTCTCAGCTGGTTTGTCTATGATTTGATCCTTCTTTGGTCGAGGGTTTATAATTGGTTGAGATTCGTCCAGATAAACAGTAAACCAATAGCAAAATCATATAAAAATTATATGTATTTGAATTCTAGCCTATCACCGAATGAATCCGCGAATTGTTCTCGTCCCTGATTATTATAGACCTGAAAAATTCGCGGGTTCATTTCTCGATAGGCTAGAATCCAAATACATTTGCCTTTCTTGCTGCTTCAGTGATTGGGCCACAGTTTATCTGAATGACTCTGGACCAATGAAAAACGTTCGGCAGAAGAAGTATCGAATCACAAGCTTCCCAGTTAACACGTGTCACGAGTTAGTAGCCAATCAGCAGGTGTAATCTGCACAAGTACATAGGGGATCATGGAGTCTATCCTAGAGGTCATTGAACACGCGAATTTTTCCGGTCTCTGGTGATTATATACTTAGACTAGCTGCCCGACCCGGCTTCGCACGGCTATACTAATGGAAAAAAAATCAAGCCACATCTCCCATTTACAGCAATGGTAAATAAAAAAATTCCGTGAAAATTTATTACAATGCTGTATAATGTACCGTAGAGAAAATGAATAGCACCGATGGTTTCCCGACTCGTGCACGCAACGTACAACTAATACACCCGTACTTCGCTATGGCAGTCTACAGGCAGATTACTCTTGCGCCGCTCATTATACATGCCCCTCCTTGTGGGTACGCCACTGCCGCGCGATGCCCGTTGCCATGGAGACGCAGAAGCCATGAACAATGCAAAATCCTGTTATGCAGACAAAGTACCCACTGTAGCCTGGTTTTAACCCCCCATGGGATCTAATTTTCGCAAAATGTCATTCTGCGTAACATAAGGTACATTACTGTGAAGTTTCAAGTCTGTAAAATATATATACTTGAAAAAAAGGGCAATTTTTGATATTTAAAGTACCCGCCAAAATTTCAACGGTGATGAGGACTGCACTAACAATGAAATAGTCGTTGCCATAGAGACGAATGAAGCATCAACAAAGCAACAGCCGTTGCCATGGTGATTTCCTACCAAAAACTGGAAATTTTGATATATTACGCCCCCGAAACTCCCCTTGGGGGTAGAATTAATCAAAATTCTTTCTTAGCTGATGCCTACGTCATAACATCTACCTGCATGCCAAATTTCATCCCGATCCGTCCAGTGGTTTGGGCTGTGCGTTGATAGATCACTATGTCAGTCAGTCACCTTTGAGTTATATATATATATAGATTTAGGTATAGGCTGGCTGGCAGCCTGTCGGGAAACGACAAAATGTCGCCCCCGAAACAACCAGTGCCACCCAATCAAATGCGGACAGCAATGTCCAAGATCCCGCCCCCATTTTGCTTAGTGGATCATTTCTACTCTGTCCAACTCTTCTTCCGGAACCATCCTTCTGTTTTCAGTAACCAATCTGCTTGTTATTATTGCATGAAATTTTTGCATCCCGCATGAAAGAGCCCTGGGTTTTCGCTGTATATATGCAGATTTTACCTGGGCCCAACTTATCTAGTAGTTATAGTCTAGAATAGTCAGTGAGGGGAGTTAGTCATGGCGCCAATCGCAGCCATGTCTGGCCAATCCCCCTCCTAGCACATGATGCAAGCTACCTCTCCTGCATAGCTAACACCCTGCATTATTAGAGCTTATTGGCTTCTGCCTGAGACGCACTTAGAGTCTTTCCCTAACTCAGACCCCTCCCAAACACACTTAGTTTTTAGTTAGGTTAGGAATAAAAAAAATAAAAAAATAATACGTCTAACAAACACATCTGGTAGCACTTTCATCACGGCTCACACACTACTGGATGCATTTATAGCTGACGTAACAAGTATCATCAATTCGTTTTATTCAAAAAACGATATACGTAAATAAAATGTAAAAAAATTGGTTGTCTGTAAAGTCGGTTTACGGACGATAGTTTAATGTGACAACGTCATAACAAAACATTGATGAAATGATTGCATACTTTTATGAATAAAATTGAATCATTTTTATTGAATAATCACTATTTTGTATGAATACAAAGGAGTGATATGAAATCTACAATTTAATTGATAAATTTACTTTTATTTGCACTCATTAATTCAAATATGTTTACTACTTTAACGAAGAGATTATTTTAGCTATAACTTTTATACATGTTTGCTATTTAAACTTCTTCCAATCTGTGATATCCTGTTAAGGATATGACGATGATAGGAAAAGTAGGACACGAATGGGAGTGTTTCAAGTTTGATGTGCCTCGAAAAAGTCAAATCAATGGTTGTTCCAATCGAGTGGAAGAGAGATCGATGCGGCGCAAGCGTACAATGAGCGTAACGGGACACAGCGTAACGGGACAGTGCGTAACGGGACACTGTAACGGGACACTTTTTCGTGCGTGCAGCCGGCGTTTATCGATTTATTAGACGTCACGTCAAAAAAAAAATAAAAGTTTTTAAAGTGTAGGTATACATAGCTCTCGGTATACATTTCGTAGAAGTAAATTTGTGAATGGAACGGTAGTCGCACGTAACGGAAATGTGTAACCACGGTGTTGCCATCTGTGGGTGATGGCGCGAACCAAAGTTCACAAAGCCAAAGGGAAACTTTATAGTATCAACTTTTTAATGAATTTTAACAAGATGCACAGTATTTTAATAAAATTATCTTGTCAAAAATCAAGTCCAAAGCCCGGGTTTAGTGTTTTTTCAAGTCTTTTTTTACTTTTATCGGAGAAATTTCATTAAAAAAATTAAAATTTCGGTCTGCAAATGGAATGATTCAATAGTCGACGTAGCTGTTTCGGCTACGGTTCTTGAAACCAGTGAGGGAAATACGTCTGTGATTCGCGTCAAAAAAATGTAGTTGGAAACAATTTTCGTATTTGCATCACGCTTGGAATTATTTAAATAATATTACGTTATATTTCGTGTCCGAGTTTCATTTATAAGAAGTTTTTTGTAACATGAGATTACATAGATTTGTTCGTTACCGAGGTTAGAAGTTACACATCTCTAACAAGAAGACTAGCTCACTTGTTATCGTAAATGGTGTCTTACTTAACATTTTAAACTTAATAATTTTATTACATCATATTTTAATTTCACTTAGTAAACGTAAGTGTCCAGATATAAATTTATAAACAATATTAAACATGTTTTGTTAAAACATTAATAACCTTATTTAAAAACTTTTGTCAACCTGTAAAATAACGACCACCAATTTGTCGTGAAAAATAACACAGACATGTGTTCCGCAACATTACAGCTGAGGTAAAAAAATGGGTCTTGATTAAAAAAACTTGATAATATTGATAAGCAATATTGTTAGGACGCTGTAACGATTTAATTTTTTTTATAATGATGGGTCGAATCAATGTTTTTGTTTTAAATTCCTAAACTCGAATTCCATTTACTGAAAAAAGTGACTTTGAATTAAAATCTTTATATCAAGATTAAGAAACAATCAAATATGTGAGAAAATAAGATTTTTTTTTTTTTTGGCGGACAAGTGCAGCGCAGTGGCGTGCGAAGGTAATTACTCGCCGAGAGCAAACTCCAGTACCTCCAGTTTCGGCCAGCCTCAGCGAGAAAGAGCTAGGGTCAGGCTGAGCCCTGAGCACTGAGTGCATGAGCCCCGAGTGATGTGTGCTGAGCCCTGAGCGCTGAGCGCTGAGCGCTGAGCTCGGTGTCCTGGGCCCTGGGTGCTAAGCCCTGAGCCCCGAGTGCTGAGCCCTGAGCGCTGAGCGCTGAGCGGGGGGCTCGCGCGCGGACAGGTCGTTCACCCGGCGGTAAGGAGGCCACCAGCAGACGGCGCTCTGTCCGAGGACAAGGCGGGTCACGCCCATGGTGTAAGGAAGGGGAGGTGAAACCGTCCGGCCGCCCGAACTCGTCCTCCACTGCGCACTACGTCACCTTGGTCGCACCGCCCGGTCCACACGGGAATACCACGCACAGACAGTTCATTTACAATCGTGTGAATAGTGAGAGTTACCACGAAGCGTCAAAATACTTTGCTATATACATTGTATAGCATGCATTTAGAACATACAGTTTAAATAAATATATTAGTATCAAAACACGGGGTTTATATTATTAATAAATTTAATGAAGCAATATTTTTTCCGCTGTTTCATCACTTCAAATTGTTGACTGGGTCTTGTATTTATCTAGATACCGCAATGGCCATAAATGGCAGCACTGTCGAGAAAAAAAATGATTTTACATAAAACGACACAGAATTGTAATGGGAATTCGAATGAATACACTTCGAAAATATTTATTATGAATATTAATAAAATATAGATAATGAACATTTAGGATGCCGGTGACAAAGAATAATACACACATATTATAAAAAAAATCTGTACACAAAATAAAGTTTTTTTAAATACTTATTTTTAATTTACATAACCATAAGCGCTTTTGATTTATTTACTTATTTTAATTTTATTTAGTTACAAACAATAAGCAAAAGGATAAATAATGACCAAAAATATATTTAAAACATATTATTAAACCAAATAGCTCTACAATATTCAGCAAAAAAACAGCTTGCAGGCATTACGCTGAGCATGTACTGAGCGATGGTTACTGCAAACTTTATTTTTAAGTATTTAAAACGGTAGTTTTTTTAATGCGTTAAATGCTATTTTAGGCATAAAATACAAACTCTTAAAATTTTTTTTACCATTATCTAAACGCTTGAATGGAAAAAAATTAGCAAACAAGTTGATAAAAATGAATTAATTTACGTTAATTTTCATTATTGTGTGTAAACTAACAAAATAACAGAACACAAGCAGATTGTAAAGCCGAAATCTTTAAAACCCTTTAGGTAACTAACATATTATTAAAATCAGTATGATCACATGTAACTAGAGAAGTAGGCTAATTCACTTTCACGCACCGCATTTTAAGCGGTATTTTGCATTATTATTATTATGTTAAATACATACGAATAGTAATGAAATAAAAATTAACTTCTTCCAAAGCCTATACGAATTCATTTAAAAAAAAACATATTAGACCTCGAATTTCAAAAGAGGTTGTATGTAAGCCTGTCTCGTTTGTGTATATTTTATAATTAATATCTCACAGTTTTGCGTGTATATTTAAATATATTTAAACGTAATGATATAATACGTCCTCCCCACTCCATTAAAGAGAACATTTTGAACAATAGAAAAAATGCGCATGTTTCTTTTTATGGATGGGGGGTTCACATTCCTACTTTTATTCGATTTGTTTACATGCATTGATGAAATATTTTTTCCCATTTATTAATGCTACAAAACCTAGTGTTTAGGTTATTTCTATAACAAACAAGAAGAAGAAAAATTGAAACAAATTCTGTAGTTCTCGCTGATGCCTGAACACACAAACATTTTAAAAACCATTGATTTGAGTTTTATTAATGTATATATACGTTTAAATATCATTTAATAAATTCATTCAATAAATAACCTTTTTACCGTGAAAGACTTCATTATTATAAATAAATCAGTATTTAGCACGAAATATATTCCTTGACATAATATTAACCTACAGTTAATCATACAAAAAAATTAAAAATAAATATTCGTATTATAAAACAACGGAATTTATACTTAAAATAACGGTTGTTTAAACTCAAATCTGCTAACACAGAAATTGTCCTTCCTTTTGCATACGTTCACCTACTTATTGCAAAGATGTTCATTTTTTTTGGAAAAGAAAAAATATTATAATGCCAGAATCTCGAGTTTTTTTTTTTTTTTATGAAATGATTGTGAAATCCGAACACTGCACAGCTACATAAAAGCACTCAGGATTATGTAAGCACCAACAATAACAAAGGTTCGCACGGGACGCAGATGAAATGGATGGGAAGCGCCTGGAAGAAGAGCGCTGGCTACAACCAAGGTGACGTAGCGAGGGAGCGCGTGGAGGGGGAAAGCCTGCGCACGGGTTCACCTCCTGTTCCTTGCACCATGGTCACACCCGCTGGAACCTGCTGCCCGCCTCTGGCGCCGCCCACATGCGGCGTGCTGAGCAAAGGGCCGTGCCACAGTCGGGTCTGTTCACGAACACTCTCAGCGTACACTTCTCGTACTGCACCCTTAGGAGAATGAAAATGACTTAACACGCGTTTTCGAAATATTTTTTTTTTTTTGGCATGAAATACACGGTACAAATTCCTGAAAGCACTTGGGATTTGCATAACGCCTTTATCTTCATTATTTTCTCCGCCACATAACGCCACGGTCTCCGCTCAAATCTCACAGTTACCCTGTGCACGGGGAGACGACTGCGCGCCAGTTCAGAGCTTTGCTCTTAGAGGCGATACCGCGCTAGTAGCACCAGCGAGCGTCGCCCGTCACCACAATGCCCCGCACGCATCTGAGTTTATAGCTGGTATCTTGTACTACCTACCAATGAAAAACTCTCTTTCATTTACAAAGAAAACTGCTTACACCATATCAACGGACATGAACCTTCGAGTATCTTCGTAAGGCTACGGGCATTAATGAAACTGAAGTACCATTAACATAACCATTATTAGAGACCGGAAAAAGTAGCGAATTCATTCAGCGATAGGCTAGAATTCAAATACATATAACTTTTATATTATTTGGCTATTGGCTTACTGTTCATTTGGACGAATATAAACCTCCAACCAAAGAAGGATCGAATAACAGACAAACCAGATGAAACGACTCACAAATCGCCAGCCAATGAACTTGGGTTATTTGCCCAAGTGTACAGGGGAATGTGCAGTCTATCCTGAAGGCCATCGAAACGGCGAATTTTTCTGGTCCCTAACCATTATAAACTTGTTAGGTCTACAAAAAAAATTACTTTCATGCGCATTTTTTCTCTGTTTACAAGAGAAGGCGGAACTCGATACTAACAATGCTAAGTAGTTGGTAGGAAGATATACTTATCTTGGCTTTTTCAGGCGCAATCTTTGTAAAAAAAAGTTCGTAACGCTACTGCGATATATCACAGTGTCAGAAAAAATAATCAAAGGAATGTTAACATAACAGTTATGTACACTGTAAAATAATTTTGTACCTATATGGGTCGAAAAAGAAATTTCTTCATTGCAGACAAAGAGGAGTGCTAAAAGAGATGTTGCAGGGACATGCGATGATGGAGAAACTGAAGATGTATACGACAGCCCAGTAAGTGTATATATTTATTTCAATACAGATACTATAAATATGGCGGAGCAGGTCTCAGGAATAATTCGTCAAAGCAACTGAGGGGAAACAGTACAGCTCTGAACTTCAAATCTTCGTCACTTCTGCCAGTAGCTAGGTAGTGCAGGGTAGCAATTAATCGTTCTTCTGGGCTTACTGATTCTCGTAGCTTAGTGTTCATTTTTCTAATTTTTTTTAGTTACAAAATTTAACAAAACACTGACAGTACATTTATCCATCCTCAAATAAATATGTAGGTCTGTTGTCTCTTATATATCCAGCTCTCGCTGCAGAGACATGTCACTATAACGATTTCATACCACAAGCCACCTTTTAGACCAAACTCTTTGTTTCTTTTTTAGTGGCTCTTCATCCAAACAAGATAATCCAACAAACAGTACAATGCTGCTTGCTGCCATTGTGCAAGTGCACACACCGACTATTTATAGATAGTGACCGGAAAAATTCGCGAATTTATTTAGCGATAGGCTAAAATACAAATAGTTATACCTCAGTGCTGCCTCTGCTATTGGCTCACAACTCACCTGGATGACTCTGGGCCAATGAGAAACACCCAACCAAAGCTTTATCGAATCACAGGCTGCTACGTTGGGACGTCTCACAAGACAGCAGTCAATGAGTGGGTGACATTTGACCGAGTGCAGAACTATGGAGTTCCGGTCCCTATCTATAGAGAAAGAGACGAGCATGTGTTAGCGGCCATGCGCCGAGCATGCTCGCCGAGCCAAGTCTGCGATCATATCTGCTAGTGTATGGAGCCCTTTAGTGAGGCGGGATGATAGTGCGACGGTCGCTGGTGGTTCTAGCGCGGTGTCTCCTCTGGACTGGCGCGCAGTCTTATCATCGTGCATTGGAAAACTGTAAAATTAGAGCGGTGACCGTAACATTACATGGCGGAGAAATGATGATAAAGGTGTAATGCAAAGGCCTTCAAGTGATTTCAAGAATCTGTACCAGATGTTTTACATCTTATAATAACTCTGAAAAAGCGCGTTTGAGCAATTTTTGGTCTTCTAAAAATACAGTTTAAAAACTTAATCCAAAATCAAAATTTATTTTCGGCCATCAAGGAATTCTTAGATGCTTTTCGTAGGCAGACCCCACTCATATTATCTTGAGTAGTTTTGAAAACTCATTGTTTTTCCTGAAACTCTGCACACTGTGTGTCTGGGTAGGCGGCACTCCCAAGGGAATCCACTAGACGCGGGTAATTATTTTCCGGGAACACCTGGCTACGACACGACCCCCTCCCCCTTCAAGTGTGTGACCTACCCGAGCTGATCCTCGGACGAGAAAGGAAACCTCAGCGGGGACCCATTCCCAACAAGGATCATCCCGCACGGCTACCAACTTAGGTGCTGTCTAGGCTAACCACACGTGCCATTACCATACAAGCGCTGGAGGACCTCGAAGTTGCCTCCCCCCCCCTTCCCTTTGAATATGCACGGGTGCCACGGGCCCGCCAACGACGCGTAAAGACTCCCTTCCATCGGCCTTGGGCTCTTCACGGTTAGATAGGCTCAGTAGTCCACGAGGGCTCAGTTGTAAATACAGGGCTCAGTAGTCCACCAAGCCACAGTAGTCCGCCAGGGCTCTATAGTCCAAGAGGGTTCAGTAATCCACCAGGGCTCAGTAGTCCACCAGGGCTCAGTAGTCTACAAGTGCTCAGTAGTCCACCAGGGCTCAGTAGTCTACAAGTGCTCAGTAGTCCACCAGGACTCAGTAGTCTACAAGTGCTCAGTAGTTCACCAGGACTCAGTAGTCTACAAGTGCTCAGTAGTCCACCAGGGCTCAGTAGTCTACAAGTGCTCAGTAGTCCACCAGGACTCAGTAGTCTACAAGTGCTCAGTAGTCCACCAGGACTCAGTAGTCTACAAGTGCTCAGTAGTCCACCAGGACTCAGTAGTCTACAAGTGCTCAGTAGTTCACCAGGACTCAGTAGTCTACAAGTGCTCAGTAGTCCACCAGGGCTCAGTAGTCTACAAGTGCTCAGTAGTCCACCAGGGCTCAGTAGTCTACAAGTGCTCAGTAGTCCACCAGGACTCAGTAGTCTACAAGTGCTCAGTAGTTCACCAGGACTCATTAGTCTACAAGTGCTCAGTAGTCCACCAGGACTCAGTAGTCTACAAGTGCTCAGTAGTTCACCAGGACTCAGTAGTCTAGCAGGGCTCGGTAGTCCACTAGGGCTCAGTAGTCCACCAGGGCTCAGTAGTCCACCAGGACTCAGTAGTCCACCATTACTCAGTAGTCTACAAGTGCTCAGTAGTTCACCAGGACTCAGTAGTCTACAAGTGCTCAGTAGTCCACCAGGACTCAGTAGTCTACAAGTGCTCAGTAGTTCACCAGGACTCAGTAGTCTACAAGTGCTCAGTAGTCCACCAGGACTCAGTAGTCTACAAGTGCTCAGTAGTTCACCAGGACTCAGTAGTCTAGCAGGGCTCGGTAGTCCACTAGGGCTCAGTAGTCCACCAGGGCTCAGTAGTCCACCAGGACTCAGTAGTCCACCATTACTCAGTAGTCTACAAGTGCTCAGTAGTTCACCAGGACTCAGTAGTCTACAAGTGCTCAGTAGTTCACCAGGACTCAGTAGTCTACAAGTGCTCAGTAGTCCACCAGGACTCAGTAGTCTACAAGTGCTCAGTAGTCCACCAGGACTCAGTAGTCTACAAGTGCTCAGTAGTCCACCAGGGCTCAGTAGTCTACAAGTGCTCAGTAGTCCACCAGGACTCAGTAGTCTACAAGTGCTCAGTAGTCCACCAGGACTCAGTAGTCTACAAGTGCTCAGTAGTCCACCAGGACTCAGTAGTCTACAAGTGCTCAGTAGTCCACCAGGGCTCAGTAGTCTACAAGTGCTCAGTAGTCCACCAGGACTCAGTAGTCTACAAGTGCTCAGTAGTCCACCAGGACTCAGTAGTCTACAAGTGCTCAGTAGTCCACCAGGACTCAGTAGTCTACAAGTGCTCAGTAGTTCACCAGGACTCAGTAGTCTACAAGTGCTCAGTAGTCCACCAGGGCTCAGTAGTCTACAAGTGCTCAGTAGTCCACCAGGGCTCAGTAGTCTACAAGTGCTCAGTAGTCCACCATTACTCAGTAGTCTACAAGTCCTCAGTAGTCCACCAGGGCTCAGTATTCCACCAGGGCTCAGTAGTCCTCCAGGGCTCAGTAGTTCACCAGGACTCAGTAATCTAGCAGGGCTCAGTAGTCCACCATGGCTCAGTAGTACACCAGGCCCAATGACTCAGTTGTCTAACCTCCAGAAAGGTCTCAGTCGTGTCTGCTGTTGCCCTCACATTCATCCCATTCTTGGTCTTGCAACCGCGCCAGTACGATCCGTCAGTTTTTAAACTTCAACTTTGGCTAGGCGATCAAAGTGTTGTGGTGCAGCAAGAAAATGTTCGTCACGCCGTACGCAAACAAATATTTGTTCGCTGTGCTCCAGCGCTCCTCGAGCAATCAAATCACGCAGTTGGCATGATAATAATAATAATAATAATAAAGAAACAAAACCATCATGCAAGATCTCTTCCTCTTTTTTCCCTTCCGACTTTAGTCTCTTATAAATGTCGCTGACTTAAAACGAGACAACCTTTCATTTTAGTTACGATTACCTACCGTCTCGAGAACACAAAATATTGAACTTTTATAGAATTTTATTTATGTAACGCACCCAAACCAACCTACCGTTTACATCCACAACAGTCAGGTAAATCTATATTAGGAGGGCTCCTGCTGTGTTACAATAGTAGGACGAATATTACAAAATGTTATTGGAAACCTCTCAAGTGTTGTAGTACGCACAGATTTCGTTTGCAGTTATGGCCATGTTAAGGTTTAGTCTCTTTTTTTTTATTCATGAATTTTGGTAAGTTGCACATTACGTAATTGGGAGGCGGCCCGGCAGAATCATTTGCCCCTCTGTCCTTGGTGTCTTTCGACAGCCTGACACCAGTAAAAAAAAAATATATATATATATAATACGCGCGTTATAAACTATAAATTTTCTTGTTTAAAAATGTATTATTGGATACGATTTTTAGTTTCAACAATTCTTTAAAAATTTCTTTAAAGATATTCTTAAAATACTCTAAAGATGCGTTCATAATCTTATGGAGTATCAACAAAATTTCAAAATTTCTTGACGCCATGTTTGTTCCAACCTAAATTTTTATAACTTAAAAAAATGTGGAATATTTTTGAATTTGCGACTATACTCAAAGAAATAATTTAGTATTTCAGGATAGTTTCACCATCATAAAGTTTCATTTGGCACACGAATACGCTTAGCACATCCCTTGTTGTGCACGAGAAGTGAATGTATACCGGCGCGTGCGGACATTCACCGGATCCGCCATCTTGACGACTGAGGCTCTTGGACTTGCAGCCTGTTTGCGTTTCCATTGTTGTTGTAGTTGCACCGCCCTTTGTCCAAGGCAGCACGACTCCAGCAAGAGCGCGGCAAAGTGTCACAGGTCGCGGCGAGACTCGTCCTGGGCGCCGCTGCCCTATAAGGTCGAGAGTCCGGCAGCTGCGCCGCCATTGGCGGAGCTGCCCGCGTGCTGCGAGGTGCTGCCTCTCGCTGCAGGCTGCAGCCCACTCTCTCTCTCTCTCTCTCTTTCTCTCTCCTGCTGTTAGCTGTGTCCTCTGCGGCCAGGTGCAGTTGTGACGAGAACCACTTCTAACATGTACAAAATTGATTTTTTTTTTGACGTGACAACGTCTAATAAATAGAGACCTGAAAAGTTCGCGGGTTCATTTCGCGATAGGCTAGAATCCAAATACATTTGCCTTTCTTGCTGCTTCAGTGATTGGGCCACAGTTTATCTGAAGGACTCTGGACCAATGATAAACGTTCGACAGAAGAAGTATCGAATCACAAGCTTCCCAATTAACACGTGTCACGAGTTAGTAGCCAATCAGCAGGTGTAATCTGCACCAGTACATAGAGGACCATGGAGTCTATCCTAGAGGTCATTGAAAAAGCGAATTATTCTGGTCCCATCCTATGGACTAGTTTATCCTCCGTACAGGCAGCTGTTGGGTGCTGCTAATGCAGCTCTCGGGAGAGAAACTGCAGACCGCAATACATCTTGCCAGACACTCAGAGGCGCATCATCGCATCATTTGAGGTCAAGATTTTAGATTTACGGTAATTACAGATAAACTTGTACACTTTTTCAATTGTTTAACTTTCGCGCAATGAAAAATGCATACCGCCCATACTTTTTGCAATATTAGCTGCCAAAGTTACATTTTTAACGTATTTTGGTTGTACAAATAAGGAGATTTTAATCTTTTTCACAACTGAAACTTTTTAGGTTTAACTGCAATGACACTGACTACTACAATAAATGGTTTGAATTCCTTTCAGAAAATATTAATTAATTTTTACCTGGAATTTCAAAATTCTCAAATTTGTTACGATTTTTGACAGACAAGAAACAAATCAAAACATTGTTAACACTGTGGTGGCCAAAACTATGTACGTGATTTGCTTGTAACGCATCACTTGTAACGTTATTTTTTTTGTCTTGTCAGGGTAAACACAAGAATTGAAAATATTTCCCCCTTTTTTTTAGTATGCGTGGCGCGAAGGATTGGGAATGAACGAATGAGCCACCAAGAAGGTGACTACAGGAACTCCCACCGAGTCAACAAATGGGCTCTGACATTCACTTGACCTTGACACTTTTGATCCCGCGAGACCACATAATTGCCTGCATCCTGTTCTTTACCGCAGCCAGCCAGGGAGACGTCTCGTCAGCACTATCACAGGTGTTGCCCGCTCAAACAACTACCATGGCTGCAAGCCTGTTGAAACTCTGGAAGACCAGAGAGCCAAACGTCCGATCGTGCATCTTCGGGTTTTTTTTTTGCTCATTGTAACTCATGATAACTAATGGTCAATTAGGTTAGGTTAGCTACATTACAAATACTTTAAAACATTGTGGACGGTTGATTTGGTTAGGTTAGGATAGCTACATTAAAGATACTGTGAAATCATTGAAACGGTTTCCTAGCCCTGGATAGCTACATATTAAAAAGTTATTTGCTAAGCAACCATAAAATGATTTTACAGTATTTTTAATGTAGCTTTACTTACCTAATATAACCAACCATCCACAGTGTTTTAATGTTTTTATAATGCAGCTAACCTATCCTAATCGACCGCAAAATGAAATGCCACACCGGATTATACAATCAGATAAAACGAAAAAAAAGCAAGCATGAACTTCGGGGAACTTCGGGTGTGGCTCTCTCGTCTGTGAAAAGAAGGCTTCCCTTGAAACTCCGGTTAGTTCTAGCGCAAGTTGTATTCCACACCTCGTGTTCGCTGACTGCGTTACCTTACACCTCGCCTGCGGGTCATAAATGATTCTAACTGTAAGATGGTGTGAATGCCCAGGGCGTGATCCTCCACCGGAGAAGACGAGATACGGCAGTAGAGAAAGTCACACGTGAAGAGAGGAGTAAGTAGAGCGACACGGTAGATTCTGGACCACGTCCAACCAGGAGTAGCGGCAGAGAGGAACAACGGCACAGGAGAGTCATCACTGTTCTATGGCAGGAAGTTCTTTGTGAAGCTAAGTGCTTTCCGTGGAAAGATTTCAATTCCATCTGTGTGTTAAAACTTTGTAGCATTGACTGTGTTGAATTCAGTACACGGCTACTGTCCGCACACTTATCACAGCCATCCGGTGCGGAAGCAAACGCATCCTGAATGGCCCGCCGGAAATATTTCGATGGCTTTTCCAGCAGACGGCCGCCAATAAAAAGGGAACAATCGCTGGCGAAATAACAGCTTATTGCAGTCTAATGAGCACGCACGTGATTTCTGGCAACATCCAAGCCTTGTGAATAAATAGTGATGATAAGTCTTGATTTCTCAACTATAGAACGCCTGTGAGGTTGTCTTGGCAGGATGATTCTGCAATGGCTGCCCAATGCCCTTCGCTATGTAGGGAAGAAATGACAGTTCAGCAAACCCGAAAATAAAATTTTCCTGAAGTGAAGAATCCCCAGCAGTCCAGGAATAGAACTCTGGACCTTCTGACTTTATGGCAGGAACGAGGGCCATCACCATCAACCAAACAGCGGACAATTTATAACTAATAACCGCAATAAATAATATACAAATATAAACAGCACCACAGTAACATGCATTATTAATTTTTATCAAATTTAAATCTTTGACTGTTAAGATCACTACACGAGGGAAAGATTGCGTTCTGGTTTAGAGCCTTGCGTTCTCACAAATAAATCTCTAACATTCTGCCCCCCTTCCCCTCAACCTGTCAAACCTTCTAAAACACTATTTTACTTTAATTTGCTTTGACTCGCTGTATAATCTCACATCTACCAAGCACTATACGGGTGTTGGCAAAAAGTGCATGTTTACTACTTGGTGGCCGAATGATGTAGTCAAACTAGCGAGGGGACCAGACTCATGTTCCCTACTCTATGTCTGTCCAGCCGTCTGTTCTGTTCCCTACTCTATGTCTGACCAGCCGTCTGTGCTGTTCCCTACTCTATGTCTGATCAGCCGTCTGTACTGTTCCCTGCTCTATGTCTGACCAGTCGTCTGTAATGTTCCCTACTCTATGTCTGACCAGCCGTCTGTGCTGTTCCCTACTCTATGTCTGACCAGCCGTCTGTACTGTTCCCTACTCTATGTCTGTCCAGCCGTCTGTGCTGTTCCCTACTCTATGTCTGTCCAGCCGTCTGTTCTGTTCCCTACTCTATGTCTGACCAGCCGTCTGTGCTGTTCCCTACTCTATGTCTGACCAGCCGTCTGTACTGTTCCCTGCTCTATGTCTGACCAGTCGTCTGTAATGTTCCCTACTCTATGTCTGACCAGCCGTCTGTGCTGTTCCCTACTCTATATCTGACCAGCCGTCTGTGCTGTTCCCTACTCTATGTCTGACCAGCCGTCTGTACTGTTCCCTACTCTATGTCTGACCAGCCGTCTGTGCTGTTCCCTACTCTATGTCTGTCCAGCCGTCTGTGCTGTTTGTTCCCTGCTCTATGTGCCGAAAGTGTTTACCCGCCCAGGAAGTGAAGTACCGTGGCAGTCAACATGAGCTGCAGGGTTGCAACATGACAGTTAGACTGCGCGAGCGAGATAACAGCCAGCGGCTAGTAGTTCTCGCAGCTGTTGTCGCCGCGGTCAAACTCTCTTGGCCTTCGAGTCTTCTTCTACCACTTAGAGATTGTGTCATATAAATGACTTAACAAGGGAAACCTTTTAAGCAGGTACTCAAACAACATTACATACCGACATCTAAAGTGTATTGAAATGTTTATCTCTAGTAAAAAAAACTGCAGAGGTTAAATTTCAATATAAGATAGATTAGGACATACTTTTTTTTCGTGTTCATGATCCAATCACTAAGGAAACAAGTACATTTATAGTATTTTTTTTTCAAAACAGTTTTTAATTATGAACCACAAAAAATACACGATTTTACGGATAACAGTAATCAAGACACCTTTTAAATCATCTTTGTTATATTAGGGTAGTATACATTTATTTATACACACACGGGTAAAAATCGCCTGGTCCTAAACAATGGGCAGTGTAAGTATTTGTTTGTGGTGTTTGTAGGAATTATACATAAGTTTTTGTCAAAGTCATATTAATTTGGAGACCGGCTGCGACGGTTAAATTCACGAAAAATAATTGGATTTTTTTTGCGGCTAACTCCACCTCTTTCACTACACCATTGAAATGACCTACATTATTCCAAATTTCGGCATCCAGGGATTAGGGCAGGTGGGTAATCCTGCCTTCACTTCCTCCCCCTGTAGACAGTCAGAAGGGGGGGGGGGGGGTAAAACAAAAGGAAACCACGGGAAAGTGTGGCGACACACTTGCCTGTAATCAACGACTGCTGGGGATGCCTTGTGCATGCTGTACGACCAATAAAAGACAAGAGGGCGTGGGGGCCTTTCCCCCTGTTACCCTCGACATCTTTATGACTACAAAATGGGAGGACAAAAGCCCCTAGAAAGGCTTTTACCTAATTAAGGGCTATAACTTTTAGGTTTACTTTGCACAAATTTCGAAATTTTGCGTCTGGCAGCACAAATTGAGCACTACTTCGTGACATGAAATTCATTCCAAAAAATTGATATTTTCCTTGGGTGGTCACCAACATAACGTCAAGTTTGCAACCATCTTACTATATGCTATAAATTTTTATGTAATGCAGCACAAATTCTGTTTCCTACTGCACAAATTATCTGTAATCGAGCCCTAGTTTTTGACAAATGTTGACCTTGAAATTGCAATGTGTGGTCGCCAACTTGACACACGTAGATACCGAAGGATTGCCCAGTGATGAACAACTGGCGGCGGTGGCGAAAGATAACGACATTGAGCTGAAAGCAGATCTGAAGCAACGCTGCGATATCCGCTGAAGCAAGCGCAAGAATGTAGCTGTGGCGTGGTCGCTTTCTGCGGTGCGCCATAGATAGAGACCTGCAAAATTCGCAGATTCATTCGGTGACAGGCTAGAATTCAAACACATATACCTCTTAGATAATTTTGCTATTGGCTTACTGTTCATCTGGACGAATCTCAACCAGTTATAAACCCTCAACCAAAGAAGGATCGAATCACAGACAAACCAGCTGAGACGACTCACAAGTCGGCAGCCAATGAACTTGCGTTATGTGCGCGAGTGTACAAGGGTATGTGCAGTCTATCCTGAAGGTCATAGAAACCGCGCATTTCGCAGGTCTCGCCATAGAGGTTGCGCTGAGTGTCCGCAGGTGAGGCAGTGGCGGGAAACACGGAACAGCTATTCCTGGCGGTGGCGCACACATGGCGCTCACTGATCCCCGACCAGTCACGAACAACATCACGGCCACGATTAAAAAAAAAAATCAAGATTTAATTTCTTTTACACGGATTTTAAAGTATTTGAAGTGTTACTGATCTAACCTATTAAACATTATGCAGGAATTTTAAAACTTCAACAACGATAATCGTATTATTTGTGTTGCAAGCTCAGTAGCGGCTAGTGAAGGGAGGCAAACGTGTGCCTTGCTTGGTCACGACTGTACTTCCCAGCAGCGCGGAGTCGAGGGAACTGAGTTGCAACGACTTGTCACGAGCCAGCAGGGAGCCGACACTTTCACACGACTGCAGAACTGCGCTCTCTTGGCTGTTACGTCAGTCCGGAGGGCGTAGCAACAGCTCACTTGCACGACACCAACCTAGCAGACTGTAGGTCCTCACAGCTAGGGACCGGAAAAATTCGCGTTTTCAGTGACCACTAGGATAGACTCCATGATCCTCTATGTACTTGTGCAGATTACACCTGCTGATTGGCTACTAACTCGTGACACGTGTTAACTGGGAAGCTTGTGATTCGATACTTCTTCTGTCGTACGTTTCCTGTAACCAACCTGCTTGTAATTAATGCATGAAATTCTTGCATTCCGCATGTCAGTGCCCAGGGTTTTCCCTGTGTCTATGCAGGTTTTACCTGGGCCCAACTTATATAGTAGTTATAGTCTAGAATAGTCAGTGAGGGGGCATGGCGCAAATTGCAGCATGGCTGGCCAATCCCCCTCCTAGCTACCTCTCCAGCATGGTTCATAACCTGCATGTTTAGAGCGTATAGGCTTCGGCCTGAGACGCACATGGAGTCTTTCCCTAACTCAGACCCCTCCCATACACACTTAGTTTTTAGTTAGGTTAGGAAAAAAAATAGCGAAGCTGCAGAAGCGAGCGGCGGACTACGGGAGGGACTGGTGTGAGCGCGCGCGGTGTTGCCGCTCCTCCCTCGCCGCACGTGACAACACCGCCTCGCGGGCGGCTGGTGACTCAGGCCACCTGTATGTGGCAGCACGTGAGGCGACACGACCGCAGCCCGCCTGTCTCGTCCTGGCGCGCTACAGCACGGCGCGGCGGGGGTTGCGGGAGGCGGGGAAGTTCTGTTTTCCTATTCGTGATGTGATACCGGAATGCATTCGATTAATAGGTAGAGACCTGACAAATTCGAGGGTTCATTTCGCGATAGGCTAGAATCCAAACACATTTGCCTTCCTTGCTGCTTCAGTGATTGGAACAGAGTTTATCTGAAGGACTCTGGACCAATGGAAAACGTTCGACAAAAGAAGTATCGAATCACAAGCTTCCCAGTTAACACGTGTCACGAGTTAGTAGCCAATCAGCAGGTGTAGTCTGCACAAGTACATAGAGGATCATAGAGTCTATCCTAGAGGTAATTGAAAACGCAAATTTCTCCGGTCCCCACTTATAGCTAGTGACCTGAAAAATTCGCGGATTCATTCGGTGATAGGCTAGAATTCAAACACATACCATTAGATAATTTTGTTATTGGCTTACTGTTCATCTGGGCGAATCTTAACCAGTTATTAACCCTCAACCAAAGAAGGATCGAACACAGACAAACCAGCTGAGACTACTTACAAGTCGGCAGCCAATGAACTTGCGTTATTTGCCCGAGTACAGGGGTATGTGCAGTCTATTCTGAAGGCCATCGAAACCGCGAATTTTGCAGGTCTCTACTTATAGCAGTAAAATTAACTATTGGAGAGTTTTTCATGAAAAATAAAAGCTCTTAACTATTATACACTTTAAATTTTTTTGAATGGGGCATCGGTACTTTTGTCACGCCCCAAAGGCCAATAAATATTCTGAAAAAAAATGCCCGTTTTGAATGACCTCCAGGAAAGACTTCAATATCCTCTGCATTATTCGGGCAAAATTTACCTGTTTATTGGCTGCTGACTTGTGAGGCGACTGAACTGAGTAACTTGTGAATCGATACAGTTTTGACTGTGGATTTCTAATCGGCCCTAAGTAGGCCATGCTTATTTCGCGAAAAGCTATAGAGACCAGCTGGAAATTAAAACACTGTAGCATCGTCGGTGTTCCGTGATTGGGTAAGTCTATTTTCGTTGCGGGTGTATCTCGTTGCAGTCTAATAGGCGTTCATATTTTTTTTCGCAAAAAACGTCTGCCCTAGCCCTGAGTCCTATGTATAGCGACCGGAAAAATTCGCGAATTCATTTCGCGATAGGCTAAAATACAAATAGTTATACCTCAGCGCTGCCTCTGCTATTGGCTCACAACTCACCTGGATGACTCTGGGCCAATGAGAAACACCCAACCAAAGCTTTATCGAATCACAAGCTGCTACGTTGGGACGTCTCACAAGACAGCAGCCAATGAGTGTGTGACATTCGACCGAGAGTACGCAGAACTATGGAGTTCATCCTGCAGGTCATTGAACCCGTGAATTTTTCCTGTCCCTACCTATGTATCGAAAAGTGAACTACTAGCAGAAGCAGCACGAAAGAATTGATTTTTTTAATTTAAACATATTGCGAAATTAATCCGCGAAAATTTTACGGGCTCAAAAAATAAACGAAACATAATAGATTTTAAAACAAATTATTTTCAATAAACTGGAAGATACCTAAATCCAGAAATTGCTGATGAATGGTTTGAAATACCTTCCCCTTCCCCATAATCCTAAAAGAGTACAACAATGCGGCATCGAACTCGATATCAACATTAAGAGATTTCAATCAACTTCACGGAGTAAATGCAGAAAACAAATTTTTCCGTGAAAAATCACTATTGCCACCCGCAAGGAAAACCACGATTATTTCGCAGATTCTTTTCGCTCCAGGCTAGACTCAATTGTTCTGTACATAAACCAGGAAGTTTACCGTTCTCATTGGCTGAAACTAAGGTCAGTCAGAGGCTGGACAGGGTCGCTAGCTAGTGAGTCTGCACTTCTTCCCTCTATCACTAGCAGGCTCGGGGTCTTCAGGTTGTCGAGGGAACTATGGTCAGATCACCTAGGTAGGGGTGTATTATTGTTAGTGAGGTGGAGTGATAAGTGTGACGCTCACTGGTGCTTATAGCGCGGTATCACCTCTAAAAACAATTATTAGTTGCACTTAGGACAAATATGTCACTTGAGCGGTAAGATACGGCGGCATTATGCAGATAAAGGTGTATTCAAGACTTCTGAGTGCTTTCAAAAATCTGCACTGGATGTTTCATGAATATTATTCTGAAGATATGCCTTTTAGACTTTTTAATTCTATTAAAAATAAAAAAAATTTAAAACGAAATATGGAAAAAGAACTACTCATCCATCCTCAATGTATTTTAAAATTACTTTCTTAAACAGACACCATTCGTACATTCTGATACCTTGAGCAATTGTAAATGCTCTCTGAACACCGCATGTGTGTCCAGATAGGCGGTGGCATGAGGCTACATTTACTTAACGAGCTTGAAGTGTTCTTCCCACAGAATAAATCCGCACAATACTCGTGCTATTACTACTGAGAAAACTACAGAGCTGTTCTGTTCAGCCTCGTCTGCACTGGTGACGACTGTCATGTAACACGTGATGTCTGCGTGGCGGAAGTGTGACGTCACAGTCACACGCGCGAAAGGTGCAGCGCATTTTCACACGTACATTCTACTTACACACATTCAGCCTTGCAGGTCATAGAGGCAAATCTTAAAACGTAAAAGTCGTTCATTTTTCGAAAATAAATGTAAGAAAATGTGACTTTTGTGTCGTAGTTCTTTCCTGAGAATATTAACCTATTACATTAAGATATAATTTATTTTCCAAAACGGAAAAATCAAAACCTTTTATTAAAACGCTTTATATTTTGTTTCAAATATTAAAATACTCTATAGCCGAAAGGTGTGAGTACTGAAAAACATAACCTCAATTTCTATTGAAAAAATACACATGAGCATAACAGAAACCAAGCACACACGAGATTTAGTTTTGCAGCCATTATTATTTCATTGCTATGAAACTAAATTTAACATTAGCAACAATAATTCCAAAGTATGATATTTTACCATCATAATCATTACGCCACATAACCTCTGAACTAATAATATCTATAAATTATCTTTTTTTACTTGTGTTATTACCAGAGACCGGAAATATTAGCGTTTTCAATGACCTCTAGGATAGACTCCATGATCCTCCATTGACTTGTGCAGATTACACCTGCTGATTGGCTACTAACTCGTGACACTTGTTAATTGGGAAGCTTGTGATTCGATACTTCTTCTGTCGAACGTTTATCATTGGTCCAGAGTCCTTCAGATAAACTGTGGCCCAATCACTGAAGCAGCAAGAAAGGGAAATGTTTTTGGATTCTAGCCTATCGCGAAAGAACCCGCGAATTTTTCAGGTCTCTAGTTATTACGTCTCGAATTTCACATACCATCCTAATATTTAAAACTTATTTTTTGATGTTGGCATTTCTCAACGGCACATTTATTTTTAGTACATGTGTTGTGTTGGTCGTGTTACTGTGCGCAGGAGCATGTGTGATGTGAACGCTGTGACACGATGGCTTCCCGCGCCTGGCAGGTGTGGTTCCGCAGGAAGCCGCGTCCTTGACGCGCGAACAGGCGTGACGACACGGCACACGGCACACGGCTCACGGCTCACGGCACACGGCACACGGCAGCGCTCGCCTTGCCGCAGGGCGCGGGGAAGCCAGCATGACTCCTTTGATCCGTCATCCGTCCGTCAAGTAGGCCTACTTTCCCTTCGTATGCATGCTGCCAACTGACTGCAAGGTGGTGACTTCTCGTGTGTGTGTACATCAGATACCAATCCGAACAAATCACGACTCTTAATTTCTTCCTTCCGTTGTAGGGGCTGGAAAAATGAGGGTATTTATCAGTCGCACCTGTGTTTTCGTACCATGTGTGTCTCTGCCTGAGGACGGGAGCAGATAGCAGTTCCCGAAACGTCGCTTGTTTCTGTTTTAGAAAACTGTTGTGTTTGTTTCGTCTTTTCCTTTTGTCGTGTTTTTGTCTCGTTTTGACTGTTGTGCTGAATTTTTTGGGTTCAATATTTTTGTGCTGTCATCATTTGTGGGTTTTTATTTTCGTTCTCTTCTGTTTTTGGAAAACTATTGTGTTTGTACCGTCTTTTCGTTTTGCTGTGTTTTTGTCTCGTTTGAACTGTTGTGCTGAATTTTTTTTTTTTTGGCTCGGTATTTTTGTGCCGTCATCATTTGTGTTTTTTTTTTTTTAGATTTGTTAGTCCATTTATCTTTGTTTTTTCTTTGTTTGTTGACCATATTCCTGTTGTGGAGTATTGTGTGGTGTTTATATCCTGACAACAGCAATTTTTTTTTGCTTAATTTGCGTTTTTGTCATTTGTGTTTTTTGTAGTTTTCTTCTACAGACATACATGTGCATAATAGCGAATGTCCAAAAGTTTACATCAAGTAATGCACTCCCATTGCACAAATCTTTCAAAGATAATAATTTAGATACAATAAAATTCAATAGTTGTAAAACCATTAAATATTTAAAAATTTAAATTAACATTTTGTTCAAGTTATAGGAAAACAGTTATTTTCGCTCAATACAAATTCTATCTTTAAAACATACGGGTTGGTGCATTATTTCAAGGTTGGTCAAGACATAGGGACTAACTTCAGACAAGAGCTTCGTAGTTCCTCTAGTGTCGGCCCGCCGGGCATGACCGAAATGAATTGAAGTAAAATAAAAAGAAGTCGGATTTTCCTGTAACGGATATCATCTCTAATAATGTCATATTCCATCACTTAAAAACGTCTTAAATACAGTGGAAATAAGGCTTATTCTACACAGTTTTTTTGTTGACATTTTTTTGTTCACTTAATTTAGTCCCAACATATAAATTGGAATTTTTCCAGCTGACAATGATTAAAACTAACAGAATATTAAAGAATTAACCTTACTTTAAAAAATGTAATAATTTAATACTTTAAAAAGAAGAAAAAACCCTAATGTTCGCGCAGTTACCAGTCCGATTACACCGAAGGATGAAAAGGTGATTGCATGCAGCAGGCATGTCGGGGTGTTTAATCACAGCCGGCTGACTCAATTTCCTACTCACAGGGTCAGTGTCTGTTAAAAGCTGCCGGGCAAGATAAGGGACACAATAACTCCACAGCGGCTCACGTGTCACGGTGCACGCTATCAGATAACGCCGCCACGTAGCTCTGCATTAGCGTGCACGTGACACGTTTCCGTCCCCATTTGACAGTCGGTCACACGAAGCTTGCAGCCACAACGCATGGAATTCAATGAAATCTAACAATCTCACTCTCAGTTATCATTATCACGTACGGACCGGAAAAATTCGCGGGTTCAATGACATGTAGGATGAACTCCATAGTTCTGCTTATTCTGGTCAAATGTCACCCATTCATTGGCTGCTGTCTTGTGAGACGTCCCATCATAGCAGCCTGAGATTCGATAAAGCTTTGGTCGGGTGTTTCTCATTGGCCCAGAGTAATCCAGGTGAGTTGTGAGCCAATAGCAGAGGCAGCACTGAGGTATAACTATTTGTATTTTAGCCTATCGCGAAATGAATTCGTGAATTTTTCCGGTTTCTAGTTATCAGTGCGGAGTAAATGGCACCCACTGTTGCAAGATTGTACCCGGTTTGATAACATTACAAACCTTACTTTTTTATACCATTGTTAATTACAATAAGTTTTTTTGTTTTTGATCTTGGCTCTCGGCATGCGGAGGTTGGTACGAGTGATTTCGTGAATGGAACGGAAGTCGCATGGAAGCGAAATGTGTAACCACAAAGTTCACAAAGCCAACGGGAATCTTTGTTATATTAATTTTTGACGTGACTTCTACTAAATCGATGAACGCCGGCTGCACGCACGAAAAAGTGTCCCGTTACGTACATTGTCCCGTTACGTGGTGTCCCGTTACGCTCATTGTACGCTTGCGCCGCATCTATCTTCCACTCGATTGGCCTATGAATATACTATTATATTAAATAGGTTAAGGCGGACTTTTCAATAGTAGCTTTTAAATTTAGTACTTTAACTAAACTATTTTTGACGTGACAGAATAACACAGTTTGGAAGAAGTTAAATAGCAAACATGTATAAATGTTATAGTTAAAATAATCTCTTCGTTAAAGTAATAAACATATTTGAATTAATGAGTGCAAAAAAAAGTAAATTTATCAATTTAATTGTAGATTTCATTTCACTCCTGCTTTGTATCCATACAAAATACTGATAATTCAATAACAATGATTTAATTTTATTCATAAAAGTATGCAATCATTTCCTCAATGTTTTGTTATGACGTTGTCACGTTAAACTATCGTCCGTAAACCGACATTACGGACAATAAATTTTTTTTAATGAATTTTTAACAAGATGGGCAGTATTTTAATAAGATTCCTTGTCGAAAATTAGGTCAAAAGTCGGGGTTTATTAATACTTCCAAGACTTGTTCGCTTTTATCGGAGCCGTTTCACTAACCTAAAGTTTATCCTTTCGCTCTGCAAACCGAATGATTTGATAGTTAGAGACCGGAAAAATTTGCGAATTCATTCGGCGATAGGCTAGAATTCAAATACTTATACCTTTTAGATGATTTGGCTATTGGCTTACTGTTCATTTGGACGAATCTCAACTAATTATAAACCTTCAACCAAAGAACTATAGAATCACAGACAAACCAGCTGAGACGACTCTGGCGAGTACAGAAGGGGGCCGTTAGGTCGGGATGTATGTGTGTGTTGGTGAGGCGGGATGTGATATAGCCTCTAAGCACAAGGCTCTGAACAAGTGCTCAGACGTCTCACATCACAGGATAAAAGTAAAATTTGAGCTGTGACCGTAACATTATATGGCGGAGAAAAGAAGATAAAGGTATAATGCAAGGCCCTCAAGTGATTTCAAGAATCTGTCCCGGTTGTTTTACATATAAAAATTGCTCTGAAAACTCACGTTTCAGCAATTTTGACTCTTCTAAAAATAGAGTTTAAAAACGTAATCCGAAATCAAAAGTACTCTTCGGCCCTCAGCGTATTCTTAAATGCTTTTCGTAGGCAGACACCACTCATATTATTTTGAGTAGTTTTGAAAACACGATGTTTTTCCTGAAGATCTGCATACAGTATGTATGGCTTGATAAGAGGGGGGGGGGGCAGACTTTGTCACTCGTTTTTGACGTGATAACGTCTTATAAATCGATGAACGCCAGCTGCACGCACGAAAAAGCATGAGTCATTGTATCGTTCCGCCTGAGCCGAGCGTGCAAGAACCGGCCAACCACTGTGCGAGAAAATCTTCTATAATATTAAAAAGGTTAATGCGGGCATTTTAACAAATTGTTCGTGATTAAATTAAATTTGCAAAAATACTGTAAATAATATTTGAAAATTAAACAAGTATGCAAATTTTCATTAATGTTTTCTTATGACGTTATCAGGTCATTATTTTATATTTATAAATCACTGATCAACTTTTAAACTTTTTTAAATTGTTTAACTTTAACGAAATGAAAAAAAATTATACAGCGCATACTTTTTGCATGATTATTTGTCAAAGTTACATTTTTAACGTTTTTGGGTTGTACAAATAAGGATAATTTAATTTATTACAGAACTGAAACTTTTTAGGTTTAACTGCAATGCCACTGGCTACTTCATGATATGGTTTGCATTTCTATCACAAAAACTCATTTCATGTTTCTTCGCTGTCAAAATCGTAACAAATTTGAGAATTTTGAAATGCCCGGTAAAATTAATTAATATTTTCTGAAAGAAATTCAAACCATTTCTTGAAGTAGTCAGTGGCATTGCAGTTAAACCTAAAAAGTTTCAGTTCTGGAATAAATTAAATTCTCCTTATTCATACAACCAAAAAACGTTAAAAATGTAATTTTGACAGCTAATTATGCAAAACGTATGCGCTGTGTATATTTTTATTTCGTAAAATTAAACAATTAAACAAGTCTACAATTTTATCTGTAATTACTGTAAATAACTTATAAAATCTTGACCTGAAATGGGAGGCACGCCCTTAAGTTTGGTTTATTTAACTCTGTGTGAAAAAAGGGGGTTGCCTGTAAAGTCGGTTTACGGACGATAATTTTACGTGATAACGTCATAAGAAAACATTGATGAAAAATTGCATACTTTTTAATTTTCAAATATTATATGTTTTTGCAAATTTAATTTAAATAATTTGTTTAAATATAATCACGAACAATTAGTTATAGAAATAAACTGAAATAAATCAATGTCAATAAATTGTTAATTTGAAATGACGAGATTGGACATATAAATAAAACATTTTATATTGATGCTTTTAAAAAGCCCGCCTTAACCTGTTTGATATTATAGAAGATTATCTCGCACGGTAGTTGGCCGGTTCTTGCACGCTCGGCTCAGGCGGAACGTGACAATGAGTCATGCTTTTTCGTGCGTGCAGCCGGCGTTCATCGATTTATAAGACGTTATCATGTCAAAAAATTCCATAATTAAATAGTATGAAATAATTAATAGTATGGTAAATGTACCATAGTCATTGGTGTATGTTATCCTCCTTTCCCCATTATCACATCTCAACACAATAAATAGCATGGCCTTTCCCGGCCACCCCTCACCAAACCCCTCACCCAAAAACTAAGGTCAATCAACCGTAACAGGTTATATGTTTCTCTAACGGCGAGCGCGGGGGAGGTTATGCTTAAACGTATTTCCGTTGTGCTTTAAATTGTAGGATTTGACATTTATTTTTTAAAATCAAATCATTACCATACGTTAAAAAAAAACTTATTTTTCCCGTCTCTCAATAATTTTTGTCCTATTTTTTTTCAGAATTCTAATTCTTCCGTCCGGTGGGATCGTTTGTAGATAAAAATAGATGAAATATATTTTTATAACAGAGCATATTTTCTGAGTTCATTAATTTAATATTTTGATCCTTATGCTGAACATTACTTTAAACATATTAGTAATATGCTACCGTTAGACTCAGTGTAGACAGTGAAATAACTTATTGCTAGAGAACTGAAATATTTGCGATAGGCTAGAATCCAAAAATTTGCCTTTCTTGCTGCTTCATTGATTGGACCGCAGTTCATCTGAAGGACTCTGGACCAATGAAAAACGTTCGACAGAAGAAGTATCGAATTACAAGCTTCCCAGTTAACACGTGTCACGAGTTAGTAGCCAATCAGCAGGTGTAATCTGCACAATTACATAGAGGATCGTGGAGTCTATCCTAGAGGTCATTGAAAACGCGAATTTTTCCGGTCCCTACTTATTGCTATTGGTGGAATTAAAAAACATTTGTGGAACAGATTCTCGTTGGTTTAATTGCGAGCTTACAATACTGTAAATATTTGTGACAACAACAAACGCAAGAGAGGTATTATGTTCAAATCAGAAATAACTATTAGAGCAAAATAATAACAAAAAAAACTATGAACACGGAGGTGAGCCCGTGACATTATCAGCGATGACGACGGCTGCAGGAGGATTTGTCTCTGCTGCACGCCTTTGTTTACAGTTCTTGAGTGTTTGTTTACCTCCCGTTATCTCTCACAAGCTCCATGTCCGCGATAAGCTGCAACTGCGCTATTCGCAGCTCTGCCTTAGAGGCACTGGGTCACACGAGTTGCTTTGAACCAGCAAAACAGTTCTGCCTCGTGAGTTGCTTTGTACCAGCAAAACAGTTCTGCCTCATGAGCTGCTTTGTACCAGCAAAACAGTTCTGCCTTATGAGCTGCTTTGTACCAGCAAAACAGTTCTGCCTCATGATCTACTTTTTACCAGCAAAACAGTTCTGCCACATGAGCTGCTTTGTACCAGCAAAACAGTTCTGCCTTATGATCTACTTTTTACCAGCAAAACAGTTCTGCCTTATGAGGTGCTTTGTACCAGCAAAACAGTTCTGCCTCATGAGGTGCTTTGTACCAGCAAAACAGTTCTGCCTCATGAGCTGCTTTGTACCAGCAAAACAGTTCTGCCTCATGATCTACTTTTTACCAGCAAAACAGTTCTGCCACATGAGCTGCTTTGTACCAGCAAAACACTTATGCCTCATAAGCTGCTTTGTACCAGCAAAACAGTTCTGCCTTATGAGCTGCTTTGTACCAGCAAAACAGTTCGGCCTCATGAGTTGCTTTGTACCAGCAAAACAGTTCTGCCACATGAGTTTCTTTGTACCAGCAAAACAGTTCTGCCTCATGAGCTGCTTTGTACCAGCAAAACAGTTCTGCCTCATGAGCTGCTTTGTACCAGCAAAACAGTTCTGCCTCATGAGCTGCTTTGTACAAGCAAAACAGTTCTGCCTCATGATCTACTTTGTACCATCAAAACAGTTCTGCCACATGAGCTGCTTTGTACCAGCAAAACAGTTCTGCCTCATGAGCTGATTTGTACCAGCAAAACATTTTCTACCCAATGATCTACTTTGTACCAGCTAAACAGTTCTGCCTCATGAGCTGCTTTGTACCAGCAAAACATTTCTGCCTCATGAGCTGCTTTCTACCAGCAAAACAGTTCTGCCTCATGAGCTGCTTTGTACCAGCAAAACAGTTCTGCCTCATGAGCTTCTTTGTACCAGCAAAACAGTTCTGCCCCATGAGCTGCTTTGTACCAGCAAGACAGTTCTGCCCCATGAGCTGCTTTGTAACAGCAAAACAGTTCGGCCTCATGAGCTGCTTTGTACCAGCTAAACAGTTCTGCCTCATGAGCTTCTTTGTACCAGCAAAACAGTTCTGCCTCATGAGCTGCTTTGTACCATCTAAACAGTTCTGCCACATGAGCTGCTTTGTACCAGCAAAACAGTTCTGCCTCATGAGCTGCTTTGTACCAGCAAAACAGTTCCGCTGGGTTTTCAGTCAAATGTATGAATTTTTTTTTAATTTTCGCATACACAACTAAATTCTGCCAACGAAAAGTATTAGAACGGATTTTTCATAAGAAAAATAAACGCGTGCATTGAAGACGGTCGTGGGAACATTTTTTTTTACAATTAGTATTTTAAAAATTGATTTTTTGCTGTTCGTTGTTTTATACAAATAACCTTAATTTTCTCAAATATAAGTTGTGTCTGAACCGTAATTTCTAATAATATTATCCCGCATAGGCCAGCTGTGATAAAAAAAAATTGGTTCACTGCTTAGTTTACTTTATTAGATAATTGTTGTAAAGGAGTAGAATACAGCGATATTATTACCCTTTTTATTACTACACTGTAAGCATTTCTATCAGTTTTGTGGATGACGCACTTTATCAACTATAATATGTCTTGTAAAGCAACGTAGAGAATTAAAATAAACCTCAAAATTACCAAACACTTGGGAGGGAATGTGATGAAAATGTAAAAATTTTCACCTTAAATGTAAGACGAATACTGGTTAAAAATTGTCCGGGGATCTTAGTAAATATACTAATACCTTCGTAAGTATACAGGAAATGCGTTAGCTATATTTGAAGATAAATTCTACAGAGTGTTAACAAAACCTTATAAAACTCGTACACCACAGCAAAAACACTATTCTTCCTTCCACTGGCATGTTCACAACGGAACACAGAATAGGAAAGTCAGAATATATAATGTAGTTTATGCAAATATCGAGTTTACTGCAAAAACAAAGAATTCTTCCCTTATCAGGGGTACATTATTTGTAATAAATTACGTAATTTGACTATAATTTCAAATAGAACGAAAATCATGAGTGTCAGTTATTCGTGTAAGCTATAACAGTGCTCTAAATACGAAACTCTCTTAAAATCCTGCCAATCAATGACAGTTCACTGGAAGACTGTTGACACCGTTCCATTCGTAACTGCGTGGAGCGGTCCAAAAACGTTTCCCTGTTAGTACTCAGTAGTTATTAACCGTTTCATAATTAGTTAACGAGTATTTAATTGTTCGCCAAAGGATGGCATAGAAATGCATTAATTCTCGCGTGTTGTCGGTTACGTAATGATCCGAGCTACAGGAAACCGAGGAACTGTTTCGCAGACAATGGAGGCGAGTGAGTGTTGAAACCTCGGACTATCGTCGTATCCGCTTTCGGAAACAATCCCGATAAGTGCTTGTTCGCGGTCGCAACAGGCTGTCAGGCGCAGGGAGGGATTGTGAGGGTTTGCGTCCCACGAGCCAGCCTGGCTGACTGACTGGTTTCTGTTTCTAAATCAGGTCCCAGTCCACAACTTCTAACAGACGCTGAGTCGGTCCAGCCTCCGTGCAAACGACACATGACTTCCGCGGCCGTGGTCTTCGAGGCGAGGGTCCTGGGTTCGATCCCCGGCGGGACTCATGTATGAGCACCAGGGGCGTATTCTCCATGAGTGCAATGCATGCAGTGCATGCTCTAAATGAAACTAATATTTTATGGGCATTGTGGCATTGATCACTATCTCGCTTTTTAGTTCTGTAATTGTTTTCTGCTTAAGTTATTCCCTTTTCTTTATAGCTAATCTCGTTCCGTTCACGATTTGTGCGACGTGTGGCAAACAAATGCATTAGCGCTACCTATTGACTACAGCGTGAATGATACTTGTAATAGTTCCTCAGATTGCCGCGGTACGGCGCTGTGGTGTTCTCAACAGCCACTCTCCAGATGTGACGTCACTACCAACTCTCGCGAAGACGGGGTCGCATGCATGCACTAGTTGCTTCTGCATTCACTGATCAGTAACACAGCGCGGCCGCGAACCAGTCCATTTAGTGTCTGTTCAGTCGGTTTTTTTTTTTATTAAATGTTTGGGTTAGAATTATATAACATTCGTAGACACATTTAGTTGTAATTCAACTCTTAATTTTACTATTTTTCCTTTTCACTGCAATCTTAATGTGTGCGGCGTGGGTGCTTGTCGCAGCTTGTGTTAAGCTTATGTGTCACGTGGGAGGTTGCAGGTGCTTGAAGGTGACATTTTATTCAGCATGAACAGGAGTAGATTGTGTGATGGTTAGTGATTTAGTGATAAGTTTACAATTAAGTTTGTTGTAAAATTGTAGTTTTGCAAGATGAATAACTGTAAAAATGACGTCGTAGAGACTATTTTTAATAAACCTTTTCAATCATGTTCATTTGATGAAAAGTTAGAAATCGTTAAAAACGGGCGCCCGACGCCAGCGCTTAGTAATCTAAAAACAGATAACAAAACTAAAAATTTTGTACGGACATTTAATCCTGAGCTTTATAACAAAATTGTGTGGTTATGTGGCAGTGAAACATTAACAAAACTCTTCTGTTGGCCATGTTTGTTGCTTGCAAATGAAAAATCACCCTGGAACAGTAAAGACCGGGGTTATTCATATCTTAATAATTTGCACACGGCAATTTCAAGGCATGAAAAGTCAGTCTCTCATATACATGCGTGGATATCGCTCGGTACATTCGGCAAAAGTAGGGGTGACTTGCAACTGGATTCACAGAAACGTGCAAGCATTTTAAAACACAATGAAACTGTAAAACAGAATCGGGAAATACTGAAGAGACTGACTGCAGCTACATGCTTTTTAGGGCAACAGGAACTGTCATTTCGAGGACACAGGGAAAACAGTGATTTTAACAATCGAGGCAATAATGTAGAGCTAGTTCATTTGTTGGCTGAGTTTGACGACAAATTGAGAGTCCACTTGTCTACAAGCTCTGTGTTCACTGGATTATCACCAATAATTCAAAATGATTTAATTCAAAGTATCAATGATGTAATGATTTCGGAAATAAAAAATGAGATTAAAGAAGCAACGTTTGTTGCTATTTTGCTTGACGAAACATGTGATGTAACAAATTTTTCACAGTTATCAACAGTGTTAAGATATGTGTACAAGGGGCAAGTATACGAAAGGTTCGTAGGCTTTTATGATGTCAGTGGAGACAGGTCAGCAGAGGCACTAGCAAAACTTGCAATAGACACTCTTGAAGTATTTCAATGTAAGGACAAACTGGTCGCGCAGACATATGATGGTGCGGCGGTCATGGCCGGACATTTGAATGGTGTGCAGGCAAAAGTTAGAGAAGTGATTCCTCATGCTGTATTTGTACATTGTTACGCCCACAAGTTGAATTTGGTGTTATCGCAAGCAGTTTCATGTATAAGTGCATGTAGAGTGTTTTTTGCTAACCTTAGCGGCTTTGTCAGTTTTTTTGTCCATTCCTCAAAAAGAACCAATTTATTAGACACTATAGTGCAGAAGAGATTTCCTAAACTTGCACCGACAAGATGGAGTTATTCAAGTCGCTTAGTTCAGACTGTCGCTGATCATAAAGTAGAACTTGAAGAACTGTACGAGCACATTTTAGAAAATCCGGAAGACTGGGCCACAACTGCTATTAACGAAGCTCGTGGATTTCTTATGATGTTACGGGATTTTCAGTTCAACTTCTTGTTGTGTGTATTTGGAGAGTTATTTTCGTTGACAGATGTTACATTTAACATTGTGCAGTCAAAATACTTAAACATTACATTTTGCAGCAAAGAAGTTGAAGCTCTGAAGGATAAGCTAAACACAAAGAGAAATTGCGGTTTTGATAAAATATGGTTGAAAACTGAAACCGTATCTGACTGTGAGCCTGCAAGGAAGAAAAGAAAAGGAAACTGCTCAGAAGCCACTGTAAAGGACGATTTTAGGAGGATGTACCTTGAGATTTTGGACACAGTAATCATGCAGCTGAATATTCGGTTTCAATCGTTGCATGATTTGAAGTTCATTGAAATGTTTGATTCAAAAAAATTCTCAACATTTTCAGATGTTTTCCCCGAGGAGGCATTTCAAAAATTAAGGACACTCTATGGAAAATTTTTTGATATTGTTAGGCTGAAATCTGAATTGAGTGCTATGTTTACATGTAAACATTTTGAGGGAAAGACAGTGCAAGAAATGCACCATTTCCTGTATCAAAATGAACTCCAAAGTGGACTTCCAGAACTCTATAAACTGTGTGTAATGGTTTCAACTATTCCTGCTACATCGTCATCCGTAGAACGTTCGTTTTCTGCACTAAGACGAATAAAATCATTCACAAGAAATGCGCAAGGACAAAGTCGTTTGTCTGCACTCTCCATCATGTCCATAGAAAAAGATCTGTTGGTGCAGATGAAAGCCCGCAACTCGTTTTTCGACGAAGTCACGGAGCAGTTCTGCAGGAAAAACCGCAGAGCCGAGTTCCATTATAAGTAAATACATGGTGAGTGACAATTTGATATCTTTGTTAATTCTTCTCTCTAAGTTTATCACAAAAAATTTAATGTTGTTACCAGTTTTATGTTTAATTATTTTTTCAAAAAACTGCCTAAACAGCACCATTTTGCTCCCTGAAAACCAAAATTTTCCGGGAGAGGGCCCCCGGAGCCCCCTTCTTCCGGGGGGGGGGGTGTGTTTGGATGTATTCTATATTGCATGCGTTACCAAATTTGTCAGGATACGCCCCTGATGAGCACCGAGCCTGTTCCCTGGCGGCGCACAGCCGTGAGCTCGGCCTCTTGACAATGTTTCACTTTCAGTTCGCGGCCCTGGCATTTTCACCTTCACGGAGGCCCTCCCATCCCCATTTTGAAAAAAAATTAACTCTTTCAAACAAAATTTGAAGTCAACCTGGAACTTTAAAGATTAGTTAATTGTTTAGCTAATGTATCTCAAGGAATGTTGATCTTCTTTTCTGATGTATTATCTTCAGGTCGGTTTCATAGGTTCTTAAAATCGAATTCCGGTGGAATCACGTAATTACAAGTGGAAATAAAATATTTGAAAGTTTTTACAATATGAAATCATGAATTGAAATTTATGTTAACGAGCACTTTAATTTACTTACATGCTAATGAAATTTTGATTTTCCTTTTCCCAACTATGTAATTATTTTATAAAGAACAAGCTGGACAAACAGTAAAATAAAAATGAAAAACATCTGCGCGGGGTCCTGGGTGATTGTCCGGCTTGCAACCCCCCCCCCTCCCCCCTAGGGTTCCAGCAACTGCGCAGAAAGTTGCTTACGAACTATCCAGGGATCGTACATTTACAACCATCTCAGTAAATTTAGGGACACTGATTTCAACTACTTTAGACACGAAAAAAAAATTTTTTTTGGTATATTAACAAAACATTAAAAAAAACTGGATGTCTACAACGAAATGTACAACTCAGAAGTCGAAATATGGCGTAGTTTCTACGGAAATTCAGATTTTTAAATCATGAATAGCTCTGTGTTTATTTGAGTTAAAGTCTTTGTTGAGAAGTAATTAAATTTAGTTTAATTTTTATAGTATATCTCTACTAGTGACATTTGCTGGCGCTTCTATCGCGGTATCTCCGATATGAACTGGCCGTCCAGTTTTTTTTTCTGCTCATAAGGCAACTATTGGATTGAACTGTTACTACAACATTTGATGACGGAGAAATAACGAAAAAGGTGTAATGAAAGGTTCTTGAAGGCTTCCAAAAATCTCTACAGGAAGTTTCATGCCGAAAGATTATTCCAAAAACACATGTTATATTACCCATTTTCAATCTTCTAAAAATAAAGTTAAAAAAAAAAAATTGGTTGTCTGTAAAGTCGGTTTACGAACGATTGTTAAACGTGACAACGTCATAACAAAACATTGATGAAATGATTGCATACTTTTATGAATAAAATTGAATCATTGTTATTGAATTATCACTATTTTGTATGGATACAAAGAAGGAGTGAAATTAAATCTACAATTTAATTGATAAATTTACTTTTATTTGCACTCATTAATTAAAATATGTTTATTACTTTAACGAAAAGATTATTTTAACTATAACTTTTATCATTGGCGTAGCTGTGTTCATAAAGTTGGGGGGGACAAATAATGATTTTGATGTCATGTAAACCCATTCCCCTCTTACTAAGACGGGGGGTTCGGGGGTCCTCCACCGGAAAATTTTGATTTTAAAATTGCAAAATAGCGCTTTTTAAGCATTTTTTGTATCTAACCATTGGGTACATGGATGTTAAAATTATTATTGTTTCCTTAAGATAAAATTTTATGAGTGCATAATTTACAAATAAAGTTTGGCAGAATGGAATTAAATAGTATTATTTTACAGTCATAATGATATTTTTATAATTTTTTTCTACAACTTATTGATTTAAGATATTTTTAATATAAAATTTAAAAAAAAAAAACATGTACACATGGAAATATGGAAACAAATTGTTTATAATTCATAAACTTTGCCTTCTTATCCACTTAATAGGCTACATCTTATGTCATGACTACTTTGACTGATTAGCCCTACACATTTAAAATCTCCAGCACACGTCACTATTCGATACCTTAAATAACACCGCATATATTTGTTTGTATTAAAGTCTTTCTGCTGTACTACCGACTGCCTGTAGCTCGTTATCGTTTACCAAACACATGTCCCCGTCTCTCATTCTTAATTATAAATTGAGACCCGATGACGTTTAAATCAAGTACGTCCAGCTCATGTTGATGAGCATGTAGTACAGCTACATGGTTAAGTCTTGCCTGTGTCATAGTTGATCTAAAAAATTAAATTTAATGGTAATTACTTTCCGACACATGAAAGTACAAAAACAATATTTATTAAAGCCAAATAATTTTGTTAAGGTTTCACTAAAAAATCAAACATACCTACCTGAGATAATGTTTAAACCTTCGTAGAGAGCTGAAACTTCTTTCAGCTTAACAAGAGCTGGGTACAACAAGCAGCAATCTCAAAACCACTTCTATATTTGAAAACAGCTGCCTAAATTCTAGCACAGAGTTCAATAGTATTTTTGATACATCCTTAACAGATTTTGGCTTATGCTTCTTCAAAAATAGTTCAACTTCAGTCTTCAGTAACTGAGAATTCACTTCTGGATAACTTGCTAGCTCGTCACAAATTTCTCCGAGCAAACAGTCTTCCAGCTTCTGCATTTTCTTTACGCCTTCTTGGTTGAATCTGGAATGCAGCCCACTAACAGCAGAATCGACCATCATGAAGAACTCTCTGCGGAAATATTGATCAACGGTTGTTGCTTCAAAAGCATCTGCTGGCCCAGTGAAACGTTTCGGTGGTTTCCTTTGTCTTGGTAACTGCAACTCTTTCAAGTTGTGCTCTGTAGTAAAACTGTTTACCTCAGTAAGTATATTTTGAAATTCCACTTCAGATCTCATTTTGCTGATTGAGTCTTCTATCAGAGTAACTGCTTCCATCATTCCACTAACAGTCTGCATAATTTCCACATCCGAAATTCGGATGACCCCACTGAGAAACGAACCAGGTTACTTACTTATAATAACAGCATTTTTAAGAAAAGGACAACTTTTTATTTACATGAATACTTGTTCTGTTAGTAGAATTGTTTATGTATGCATAGCCGTTAAATAGGTTATTACATTTGTGTGGACTTTATAAAAAGAAACATTTTTATTTCAATGTTTACAAATCCTTAAGTCAAACTTTTAACTTTATCTCTTTTATGTTTAAGGATGAGTTACTACCAGCAAGGGACAGAAACTTAAGACTACAAATTATAAAATTACAGTTAAGAGTTAAGTGTTAAATGTAATGGTTTAGTTGTAATTCAAAACCGCCTCCTACCCCCCTCCCCCAAAACACACACTTGTTCTTGCCACTTTATTACAAAGAGAATAATTAATAATCAATTTTATAATGTGTTGTACCACCAGAATTTTTCTCATGATAGATTGTTACTCACCTCAGTTCCACTTATTACTGGTTCACTTCCGTTCGACGAAGTTTCAGCATGAGCATCTTCACACTGTCTTTTGGCTATTGAAAAATATGCTAAAACGGTTTTTCGTCTTTTCATTGTCGATAAAATGAAATGCTAATGCACACATAAGTAGTTTAACTCTACATCTACAACTCTCTGGTCTACTGCTCAACACATGTTTCTACACCACTACTCCTAACACCCAAAACGACTACAAAATACCGAAATACTTAAGGTTATTCAAGGAATGTGAAAATACACTCACAGACGATAAGTATAGGTGTACCCGGTACCCGATTCGCTTAAAATTGCTTAGATTATTTATTTATTCAAATAGCATAACAGTAATGCGGAATAATGTTATAAAATAAAAATATCACGGTCTAGAAAGTTGGGGGGGACAGTCCCCTCCACCCAAAAAGTTCAGGGGGACACGTCCCCCCTGTCCCCCCTGGTTCCTACGTCCTTGACTTTTATACATGTTTGCTATTTAACTTCTTCCAATCTGTGTTATTCTGTTAAGGATAGTACGATGATAGGAAAAGTAGGAAACGAATGGGAGTGTTTCAAGTTTAATGCGCCTCGAAAAAAAGTCAAAATCGATGTTTGTTCCAATCGAGTGGAAGAGAGATAGATGCGGCGCAAGCGTACAATGAGCGTAGCGGGACACAGCGTAACGGGACAATGTGCGTAACGGGACACTTTTTCGTGCGTGCAGCCGGCGTTCATCGATTTATTAGACGTTGTCACGTCAAAAATGAAATACGGAAACATAACCATCTATCTATCCTCAGTGTATTTTTTGAATTCTTTTCGTTACAGAGCCTCGCCTACCTGGGCACACACACGGTGTGCAGAGCTTCAAAACAAACCACGCCATTTGGAAACCACTCAAGATACCCGAGCGGTGTCTGTTTATAAAAAAAACATTTAGGAATGTGCTCATGGCGGATGGGTGGTTCTTTTCCCGTGCTTCGTTTTTAAACATATTTTTAGGAGAGTGAAAAAGACTAAAACACGTGTTTTCAGAGTAGATTTCAGAGATGAAACGCCAGGTACAGATTATTGATAGCGCCTAAAAGAATTGCATTTCAACATAGTCCTTATTTCTCCGCCTTATAATGTTATGGTTAACGCTCAATTTTCATAGTTTTCCAATGCAAGAAGAGAAGACTGCACGCCCTTCAGAGTCGTTTGCTTAGAAGCGATACCGCGTTAGAAACCCTAGCATGCGTCACACTTATCATCACATCTCACTAACACAAATACACCCTTTAGTAGACGGGCCCCTTAAAATAAACTACTTAAATATATAAAGTTATATGTGTGAACGGGTAGGCGCCTCATATATCACGTCATGATTTTGTATTTACGTTAATCACAAACTTGTACACTATTCCTATAGAATAACTTTCACAAAATGAAAAAATACGTGCATTTACACTTTTTTTGCATAAATAACACATTCAGTTAATTTTTTAGTGTTTAGGGGGCGTACAAATAAGAATTAAATGGGTTACAGAACTGAAACATTGTAGTTTTAAAGGTAATGATATTGGCTACTTCATGATACATGTTTGCATTTCTATTTCAAAAGCTTATTTTTATTTTGCTTCGCTGTCAAAGTCCTCACAAATTTAAGAGGTTTGTAGTAAAGCCAGGTAAAACTAACTAAAAATTTCAGAAAGAAATTACAACAATATCTTAAAGTAGCCCAGTAGCATTGCCGTTATACCAAACATATTTGAGTACTGTTTTACATTTTATTACTTCTTAGTTGTACGCCCCACATATGTTAACAAATTTAAATTTTGACAGCTAATTATTCAAGCACGTAGGCAATGTGAATATTTTTTATTTCGAGAAAGTTAAAACATTGAAACAGTGTACAGGTTCCTCGGTGTTTGAAGGTCCTGGAACGAGAGGCACCGTGTGTAGCTGCGAGCCTAACATTGGCGCTGTGACGTGTCTCCACGCAGGTGGGCGTGCCTGCCTGGAAGACGCCTCCCACAGCCCCCTTCCAGTCACCTTCCAGCCACCTTCCAGCACCTTCCAGGCACCTTCCAGTCCCCTTCCAGCCTCTTCCAGGCACCTTCCAGCCACCTTCCAGCCCCCTTCCAGCCCCCTTACAGCCTCTTCCAGGCACCTTCCAGTCCCCTTCCAGACCCCTTCCTAGCGAGACAGCTGGACAGCAGGCGGCGTGACGTCACTAACTGTTCCAGCCCCGGGGATTTCAACAGCGCGCTTCAAACTGTTCAACAGATTGTCTTCCGGAGCTGAAGTCACGGCGGCGCGACATATTTATCAAACTGTTGCGTTGTCACCCGAGTTGCCAGAAGAAGAAAAAAACATTCCAAGTAGAATCCTTCTAGCACCACGCATGCGAGAGCCTTCAATGTGTAAAGGTTTTTAGATTTCGACATCAAATATAACGTTCGTTCAGGAAAAAAATATGACTGCGCGTAAACACGTTTCAAAGATATCACAGGTATTATGTTATATATATATATATATATACACACATACATACACATATACACATACATACACATATACATATACATACATACATACACACACAAACACACACACACACACACCTAACCTCTTAACAATTTTGGAATTTACAATTTTCAGACTTAGTCGACCACATAGACAAGCAAGCGTCGAACATTAATATTAAAGCATTTCCATAATTTTTCGACGCTGGAAATACTCTTTAAATCCCAAAATAGCTACATAAAGTCCCATGTGTGTACTTATTTTTAAATAAACGTCTGGATTATTTTGAATCATTAAAAAAAATTATTTCAAACAAAACAAAATGCATTCACATTTCTGAGTGTCAGTTGAAAACTACATCTTTCCTTTTCCTTTAATAGTGTTTAAAAAAAAAGTCATCAAAAGACATGCCTTGTTGTAATAAAACTATTCTCAAATAGCTTTTCATTGTAAATTTTTATTCTACCCGTCAAACACAACCGAAGTCAAAAATTGTAATTGTTGAACTCAAAATCTTAATATAAAAAGTTGATTTGACCAAACTGTGTGTTCAAGCGAACGTTATGCGGCATTAGTCATAATTCATTAGGAATGATAACTTATCTCACTGCGACGGAATACGAGAGTAAAGAATTATGTCGCGCAACGAACCAATCCAATAATGACAATGAGAAATATTCCATACGACAGGCTAAAAAAAAGGGGGGGGGGGGGAAATTTAATGTATTCCATATATCTCCTGATCACTCTAGGATAATATTTATACTCAAAGAGAATAATTGTATCGTTTGTAATTTATTATAATTTTATTCATTCTGAGGTGTAACTGGAAGATGTTGATAAGCTAGCGATCGGATTTATAGTGTGTTCTTACATAAAACACAAAACACCTTACACCATCCGAGTACCGATAGCAATTATTATTGTCCATGGATTTGAAACTCGGTAACTTACCGCTGAGCTGGCACAGAATGTCATTTAAGTCAGCTTGCTGCAACCACACAAACTGAACGGCGCTGAGTGAGTCATCCTTGTTAGCACAAGTGTGTGAAGCAGCGCTGACTATCGTGACAACAAACAAGGGCGTGTCTGGCTCAAAACAACAAGGAATGAAAACAGAGCAGAATAAATTTTAGGATTTCAATATCTTTTATGTGTGAGGAGGATCTTATACTGCTCATAGATGAGACAGTTTGTGTATTTCTTAAAAAGTTCCTTTCAGGGTTTCTTGAATACCAACAACTAACCTGTTAAAAAGATTTTTTTGAAATTTGTTATTTGTATATATTTTTTCCAGTTCAATATTCTTACCACTTCGGGACAACTGTCCCTTTTTTCGACCACACTGGGTGCATTATTGGCCAGAAATAAAAACATGAAAAAAATAAGAGCATGGCCTTTTTATGGTGCTTATATCACTGTCAGTTATGTATACAAGCATTTATTCGAACTGCCCTATTCAGCACAAAAATATTTTCAGACAGTAAACTTATAAATTAAGATTTATTTAAAAAAAATTAAATTGTGGGTGGATCTGGTTATTGTTACGTGAATAATTATAACGCTGAGTGTGTGGTTATTTTAGACGATGCAATGAAAAAACAATAAAAATACACAAAAAGTAACAATATTTAAAAAAAGTAATTATATTTAGCTCACTACACAAAATACGTAAATTTTAAGTTAACCTGGCTAGTTGTATTTCAGATAGTTTTTAATTGGTTGTGTATCAGCCATCTTGCTGCAGATCTAACTTTCATTTCACGCAGTTGTTATAAGCATTTCTTTCCAGGAATTCTCCTGCGATTATAGCTTCAAAGGTAATACCTAACTTGGCCATCATCATATTACGTTACGTAACTTGTGAGAGGTAGTCTGGTGACGTGAACAGAACCACAAAGTCGCGAAACAAGTCAAGTGGGAAATTAATATTGTTACCGCACCTTTAATGAATAACTGTTATTTATGAGTTGACCGATTACCACTCTGTAGGCTGTCGCTAACAAACATTTACAGATGTTACGATCCGATCCATAAATTATCCCAATATTTGTTTGTTTTACTATTTTTTTACGTTTGAGGTTATCCAGAAATTCTTTAAATAATTATCAAAGGTAATTAACTATTATGTTTGTCTAAAATAGACAAATTTTTAATTAAAATTAGTTTCTCCGTAATAAAACCAGGGTAAAACTTCATGGTAAAGCGTGGTCACTATTCCAGCAAATGTTAGTTTGGTTTGAAAAATTCGCTCTCAGAAGCTTTAAACTTAATTTCTGAAAATCAGAAATTCTCTCAAACTACATCTGAAACTTGACAGGACACTTTGTGTATCGCTGGTTGCTGTTAGATCACTGGATGTCGTTAACCCCTCCACCAGACAAAATAATAAGATTCCTTAAAATGGAGCTCTCCCCTACAGCTTGAATTTCTAATAATTTATTTACATGTATATAATTTGAGTTTAAATTTTGAATCTGACATTAAGTTACCAGGAAGAAAAAGAAAATCGCAACTGTTAGTTAAAAACTCATCTAAATAGCTTATGTTAATTTTGTTACATGTATCATCATAGTTGACAAACGTGAAATATTTTCTGTGCAAGTATCAGTATACCCTGATGAGCTTCGACAACTGATATTTTATGTTTGAAGAAATATGAGAATGAGTACAAAGTAGGTACGTATCTCAACATAATTGACAGACATGAAATATTTTCTTTGGAAGTATCGGTATACCCTAATGAGCTTCGACAACTGATATCTTATATTTGAAGAAATATGAGAATGAGTACAAAGTAGGTACGTCTCACAACATAATTGACATATGTGAAATATTTTTGTACAAGTATTGGTATACCCTGACGAGCTTCGACAACTGATATTTTATGTTTGAAGAAATATGAGAATGAGTACAAAGTAGGTACGTATCTCAACATAATTGACAGACATGAAATATTTTCTGTGCAAGTATCGGTATACCCTAATGAGCTTCGACAACTGATATCTTATATTTGAAGAAATATGAGAATGAAGTAGGTATGTATCACAACATAATTGACATATGTGAAATATTTTTTGTGCAAGTATTGGTATACCCTGACGAGCTTCGACAACTGATATTTTATGTTTGAAGAAATTTGTGAATGAGCACAAAGTAGGTATCTCAATATGATTGACAGACGTAAAATATTTTCTGCGCAAGTATCGGTATACCCTGATGAGCTTCGACAACTGATATCTTATATTTGAAGAAATATGAGAATGAGTACAAAGTAGGTACGTATCTCAACATGATTCACATACGTGAAATAAAAACTGGCGGGGATCACTCCATCTTGAGGAGGTCGCCTCAGACCTGCACCAGCCAACCCAAGAAGCGGTGGAGCCCAGCACTCACCCGCACGTGCAGATCTCGCAGATGCACATCTCCTTGCACTGGGTCGTCAGCTGCCCCAGGCGGTCCTTGTCCCGGCCGGCCTTCGACGTCGTCTTCTTGGTCGTCGTCGACGTAGTCGACGCCTTCGTTGAGGTGCGGCTGTCGCTCTGCGCCGTCGACGACTCCACCACGAAGGTCTGGTCCAGGACGTTGCTGGAGGAGCCGGTCTCCTGTTGCTGGACACTGGAGGAGCTGGCCAGCTGTTGCTGGACACCCGAGGAGCTGGTCTGGTGTTGCTGGACACCCGAGGAGCTGGCCAGCTGTTGCTGGACACTTGCTGAGCTGGTCCCCTGTTGCTGGACACTTGATGAGCTGATCTGGTGTTGCTGGACACTTGAGGAGCTGGTCTGGTGTTGCTGGACACTTGAGGAGCTGGTCTGGTGTTGCTGGACACTTGAAGAGCTGGTCTGGTGCTGCTGGACACCCAAGGAGCTGTCCATCTGTTGCTGGACACTCGAGGAGTTGGCCAGCTGTTGCTGAACACTTGAGGAGCTGGTCTCCTGTTGCTGGACACTTGAGGAGCTGGTCTGGTGTTGCTGGACACTTGAAGAGCTGGTCTGGTGTTGCTGGACACTTGAAGAGCTGGTCTGGTGTTGCTGGACACTTGAAGAGCCGGCCGGCTGTTGCTGGACACTCGAGGAGCCGGCCAGCTGTTGCTGGACACCTGAGGAGCCAGACAGCTCCTGCTGGAAGCTGCCGGAACCAGACAGCTCCTGCTGGTAGCTGGAGCTGGTGGTGGTCGTGGTGTGGTGCTCCACCGTCTCGCTGACCACCTGCTCGCGGGAGGAGCTCTCCACGACGCTGTAGCTCTCGCTGACGAGGCCGCCGGCGGGGACTACGGTCGAGCTGTGCGCGTCGTCCGTCACAGTCGACCCCTGGGTGTCACCGCGGCGCAGGACCCTGGTCGCCGGGACAGGCCCGGAGGACCCGCGGGTCTCCTGGCGCGACGACGAGCTGAAGCTCTCGCCCGACCCCCGCACCAGCTCCTCGGCGGCGCGCGAGATCACCTCCTCCTCGATGAAGGCCTGCACCAGCACGGCCGTGGAGGACCGCGACCGCACGACGCCGTCGGCCGCCGCGGAGGACACGGTCCTCACCACCTCGACCACCGGCGCGTCCAGCACGAAGGTGGCGTCCAGCACCGCGCCGCCCGCCTGGGAGCCGCTGGACTCGGCGCCGGAGGAGGGCCCGGCCCTCTGGGTCGAGGACTGCTTGGACCTGCTGGAGGAGGACTGCTGGAGGCCCCTGGTGAGGCTGGACTTGTCGGAGGACACCGTCGTCCTGAAGGCGGCGCCCTTGGACGCGCCCGGCGCAGGCGCCGTCGTCTTGGCCTTGCCGGCCGTCGCTCCCTTCTTCGTGACCGTCATGCCGCGGCGACGGTCGCTCGGCTACTGAGCGGCGCGACGAGGCGGCCTCGCGGGGTCACGTGGTCTCGCGCCGCGGCCCAATGGCGGCGCCGCTCTCTCGCTCGCCGCCGGCCTTATACAGTGCTGGCGCGGCGCGTGACGTCACGGCCCGCCTGCCCGGACCTGTCCGGACCTGCCTCCGCCTGGCCGCCTCCGCGCGCCCGCTGGCTTCTGGGTCGTGGCCGCGTCTGCGGCGAACAACTCCATGATCCTCTATGTGCTTGTGCAGATCACACCTGCTGATTGGCTACTAACTCGTGACACGTGTTGACTGGGAAGCTTGTGGTTCGATACTTCTTCTGTCGAACGTTTGCCATTGCTCCAGAGTCCTTCAGATAAACTGTGGCCCAATCACTGAAGCAGCAAGGAAGGCAAATGTATTTGGATTCTAGCCTATCGCTAAATGAACACGCGAATTTTTCAGGTCTCTACCAGTAGGTAAATGCTCCCTGATGATGGTGACTGCAATGTCGACCGAAACGTCGGTGAACTATCCGCCAAAGACGTCGGCTACAACCCCACAAGCCAAGCCACTTCAGACAACGGCCGTGAAAGCCTGCGAACAAAATTTGATTTGATTAACACCAAATCGCAGACAAAACCGGGAGAGTTACTTTTCTATACCCCCCTTCAAATTCCTGCCCCAACAGACGCGACAAAATCATTCTAAAATTTTGACGTGAATAAGGATGGGATGTGCAGTAAAGATTTCCAACATTTTACAGTTTGAAAAACGTGTCAACTACCCACACAAGACGCCTACGTTCATGCTTAAAAGTCGTTATAAAAACCGCTCTTATAATGATTTTAAACTCTAAACTACCAGTTAACGAACAGCCTTTGGTAGAAAAAAAAACTTGTGAGCGACTATGTTAGTAGTCTCCAGAGATGTGTAACATTTAAACTCGGTAACCAGCAAATTCGTGTGTTCTCATGTTGCAAGTACTCATATAATACGAAACTCGGACACGAATTTTAAATTATAATTCTTTAAAATAATGACGAGCGTAATAAATATAGACGTAAATTATGTTTTCAACTACTTTTTTTAATGCGAATCACACGTAGTTTCCGCACACGTCGCTTCAATTCGTTACCGGAGCATCTACGTCGACTACTGAATCATTCCTTTTTCAGAACAAAATTTTAAACTATATAATGAAACGGTTCCGATAAAAGGTAAAGTGATTTGAAGAAATACTAACCCCGGCTTTGGATCTTATTTTCGACAAGGAATTTTATTAAAATACTACCCATATTGATAAAATTCATTAGTAGAGACCTGAAAAATTCGCGGGTTCATTTCGCGATAGGCTAGAATCAAAATAATTTGTCTTCCTTGCTGCTTCAGTGATTGCGCCACAGTTTATCTGAAGGACTCTGGACCAATGAAAAACGTTCGACAGAAGAAGTATCGAATCACAAGCTTCCCAGTTAACAAGTGCCACGAGTTAGTAGCCAATCAGCAGGTGTAATCTGCACAAGTACATAGAGGATCATTCAGTCTATTCTAGAGGTAATTAAAATCGCGAATTTTTCCGTTCCCTATTCATTACACAGTTAATAATATAAAGTTTATTTTTGGCTTTGTGGTAGGGGCAAGCATTTTTCGCGAATTAATCTGAACTCATATTAGACTGCAACAACGTACACCCACACCATCTGTTTCTTCCTTTTGATTGGCGGCCGTCTGCGAGAGAAGTCGTTGCCTTATTTGACCGGGCCACTCATGACGCGTTTGCTTCCGCGCTCAATTACTGTGATTGGTCTTGTAACAATCGACATGTATCTGAAATAAAGAGACCCAATCAGGAAACACAGACGATGCTACAGTGTTTTAAATTTCAGTTAGTCGAGGAATCTTGTCGCGAAATATGCATTACCCTACTTTGTGAGCTTTAGTTCGTGCATTCCGCCAAAGATGGCAGCACCATGGTTACACATTTCCGTCCAATGCGACTTCCGTTCCATTCACGTAATTACTCCCACCAAATGACGCAGACCGTGATCTAAGATGTTACACATAAAAAAAAATATTATGGCTAGAGACCGGAACATTCGTGTTTTCAAAGACCTCTAGGATAGACTCCATGATCCTCTATGTACTTGTGCAGATTACACCTGCTGATTGGCTACTAACTCGTGACACGTGTTAACTGGGAAGCTTGTGATTCGATACTTCTTTTGTCGAACGTTTTTCATTGGTCCAGAGTCCTTCAGATAAACTGTGGCCTAATCACTGAATCAGCAAGGAACGTAAATGTATTTGGATTCTAGCCTATCGCGAAATGAATCCGCGAATTTTTCAAGTCTCTAATTATGGCCTAGGTAGCATTTTACAGGACCATACCAATATATACGAGTTATCAATCTAATCGGCTTGCTCCTGAATCTTCCGCAATTTGGCAGACTGCTAATGATGTAAGTTACTCTGTCGTTGCTCTAATAGAGCCCTGAGTCCTTCAGGCCACGCCAGATCAGAGCATCCAGCGTGCAACATACTTACAGATGAATTTTTACTTACGTTTATTTATTTTCGTAAGTGTGAGACGTCGCGTTTTACTTTTTGACTTTCAAAAGGACACACACAACCCCATAAACCCACACACATCCCCCACACACAACTCCCACAAACCCCCACACACCCTCACACAACCACACACACCCTCGCACACCTCCACACACCTCCAAATACCCCCACACACTCCAACAAACCCAACAACCCCACACCACAAACCCCCAACCCCCCACACAAACACAAATCTGTGTTTCTCAAAAACAGTTCTAACTATTGCCATTAAATTTTAAGAAATACTTGTTCCCACAGGCAAGAAGTCTAACTTATTAAGTCCCATTTATATTCAGGGGAAAATACCGCTGCACCCATCGTTATAAAAGTGAATTTTAACTTAAACATAACAGAGTTTAGAGATTAGAAATAAAGTATATGTGTACATGTAAGGGAAACTCATAACAGAAAAACAAACATTTAGTTTATTTTCCTAAAAAAATGTTATTTAAATTATTTCTCGGCTCCAAAAATAATTTTTTTTGACAGTGCAAGATTATAAACAGAAGAAAACGCATAACCTTTAAAAAAAAATTTTAATAAGAGACTTTCTGAATTTTAAGAGAATTTTCAAGGTATTGCTACGTGTGTAAAGTATCGTGTAGAGTTTGTAATAAATAGGGACCGGAGAAATTCGCGTGTTCAATGACCTCTAGGATAGACTCCATGATCTCTATGTACTTGTGCAGATTACACCTGCTGATTGGCTACTAACTCGTGACACGTGTTAGTTGGGAAGCTTGTGATTCGATACTTCTTCTGTCAAACGTTTATCATTGGTTCAGAGTCCTTCAGATAAACTGTGGCCCAATCACTGAAGCAGCAAGGAAGGCAAATGTATTTGGATTCTAGCTTATCGCGAAATGAACCCGCGAATTTTTCAGTTGTCTAGTAATAAGTAGATCCCTGACAAAATTCGCGGTTTCGATGGCCTTCAGTATAGACTGCACATTTCCCTGTACACTTGGGCAAATAACGCAAGTTCATTGGCTGCCGACTTTTGTTTCGTCTCAGCTGGTTTGTCTGTGATTCGATCCTTCTTTGGTAAGGTTTATAATTGGTTGAGATTCGTCCAAATGAACAGTAAGCCAATAGCCAAATTATCTAAAAGTTATATGTATTTGAATTCTAGCCTATCGCCGAATGAATTCGCGAATTTTTCTGGTCTTTAGTAATAAGTAACCAGGTGTGCGCCGAGTATTGGCCCCTGTTGGCGGGCTACCCGCATGCCTCTATACATCGCGCGCAGGCCCGTCGCCACTTTATGAAGTTGGCAGCCTGCGCCGCCCCATGACGTCATCGCCACGTGTCCAAGCGGCGACTACAGTAGAGACTGTGATGGAGAGAAATGACCGTTACGAGGCCAGCGGGTACAATTAGGGGACCCTGGCAACGGTGGGAAACGACAAAACGTCGCCCCCGAAGCAACCAGTGCCACCCAAACTAAAGCGGACAGCAATGTCCAAGTTCCCGCCCCTTGCCTTGTAGTTTATTTCTACTCTGTCCACCCAACCCTTCTTGCGGAACCATCCTTCTGTTTCCCGTAACCAACCTGCTTACGATTAATGCATGACTTTTTTGCATCCCACATGAAAGTGCCCAGGGTTTTCCCTGTGTCTATGCAGGTTTTACCTGGGCCCAACTTACCTACTTTTTATTAAATAATAGTCAGTGAGGGGAGTTAGTCATGGCGCCAATCGCAGCCATGAAATATACAATTTAATTGATAAATTTACTTTTATTTGCACTCATTAATTCAAATATGTTTATTACTTTAACGAACAGATTATTTTAACTATAACTTTTATACATGTTTGCTATTTAACTTCTTCCAATCTGTGTTATTCTGTTCAGGATAGGACAATGATAGGAAAAGTAGGAAACGAATGGGAGTGATTCAAGTTTAATGTGCCTCGAAAAAGTCAAATCGATGGTTGTTCCAATCGAATGGAAGAGAGATAGATGCGGCGCAAGCGTACAATGAGCGTAACGGGACACAGCGTAACGTGACAATGCGCGTAACGGGACACTTTTTCGTGCGTGCAGCCGGCGTTCATCGAATTATTAGACGTCACGTCAAAAATTTTTACATCTCTTTAATTTCGATAGTGCATCTGTTAGTCAAGTATGGAAAATGATTTACAAATGCATAGGGAAAATTAGAAAAAAATACACATGATTTAAGAATTACACTTTAAGGCATTACAGACGTATATTTGATAAGTCACGGGACTGAAATTTTAAATCTCGTGAAATTTGATACGACTGATTTATCCATGGTTTTACACGTGTTACCTTTCGTACTCAATGGACCTCCAAAGAAAGGTCTGTATCGGCTTCAAAAATGCGTTTCAAAGCTCATCGTTCTCTCCTTCTTTGGGAGGCTATTCTCCAAAATCCCACACATTAAGTTTGATACATTTTTCTACTACTACTACTACTACTACTACTACTACTACTACTACTACTACTACTACTACTACTACTACTACTACTACTACTACTACTACTACTACTACTACTACTACTAGCAGAAGCCTGCCTGTGTACGATTATTTTAATTTCAAATAATTTTTAGTATTTTATGTTTGATGACGGATAAAATGTCAAAAGATAGTTTAATCGCGTATGATACAAATGTCATTTGCCTACAATTAAAATAGTCATAGGTATATATATCGCACTTAAATTTTATACTTGCTTAACAATTATTAAACAAAATTACATTCGCTATTTGTTATTATTAAACTTACCAAATACTAATTACAGCTACAAATAGTATTTATTTATATTTGAGTTATAGCAAAATAGTTAATATACCTATAAATAATTAACATATTAGTCTTCCAAAGATAGTTTAGTTGCGTGTGATACAAACATATTTAATGTTTATTGATAGATGAGATGTCCAGAGATAGTTTATTTACATTAATACAAATGTATTTTGCCTATAAACAAAGAATAATAGTTATTCATAACTGCAGTACAAGGCGTTGCCTGGGCTGAATAAAGGGTGATAGCGCTATGTGAAAGTGTGGCAGACACAGAGAAATGACACACAATTACTGTGTTTATTTCTATGACCAATGATTTTCTGTTTACCTATGGCGATCGGTTGAACGGCGTAGAAGTTGATGCGCTGCAGCGCCATCTAGCAGATGGTTACAAAAGATGGATAGCATAAAAACCTTCTCCATGAAAAAACACTTCAATGTGCCAACTTTCAAGGCGATCGGTCAAACAGTGTTGGAGTTTATCAGTGTCATACATACCAACATCCCTTATATGTACAGATCATCCGCGGTGTAATTGACTGTTGGATCATATTTGAACGCCAAATGTTTATGTCGTAATGCCACGCTTGGCAGTCATGTTTTGTCGCCGTTCCAAATTATTTCGTGCGTAGGCTCCAACTGAGCGAGTCAAACTCGACTGTAGCAGTTGTTCTGGAGTCATAATGGATCGCGCTTCAGAAATTCTTATTCGAGTTTCTTCCAAAAGGTTTCTACGTTCTGCGTCAGTCTCATTTACTTGATGATCATGTACTTGACTTGCGTTGCGCGTCCGCCTACCGATATTTCGATGTCTTACTGGTGGCATTTATATCAATTAACTACGAACTGAAATCAATTGAATGTTCATATTTGATAATTTTAACGGTTATTTTATGCTATGAAAACAAGTAACGGTTTTGAATGCGTTAAAGATATAACCACTGATAAAACAATGAAATATTTTATGTGGAATTTGATTAGTTTTAAAGTTATGGTATGAAAACATTTTATGGTTTTCAATGCACCGAAGATATGATAACCACTGATAAAACACTGAAATAATTAATGCGAATTTTCGAGGATTGTCCAGTAGATTTCACAAAAAAAAAAAAAAATGTCTTTCATACAACCATGTATTGAAAATTAAGAAAAAAAATCACGTATCTTTCATACCTGCGGCCATTGGTCCTTTGCACCTTTATAATAATAAGCCAAATTTTAAAATAACAACAATGAGAAATGTTACAATAAATAGAGATGATAGAAAAATAGCATTTTGTAAATATATTTTATAGCATTTATTTTAAGTCTTGCAACGTTTATAAGCATTTATAATTTTTTCAAGTATTTCAAGATGTGATGCGTTATTTATATATTTCTGAGATTTGTTTTTTCCCCAGATAATAATTTAACAAGTGGGAAAACAAGTCCAGAACAGATAGACTCAATAACTCACTATAGTTTTTTTATTAACTAAAAATTACAATATTTATTAAATACAACATTTTATATGCCTGTCCACAAATCAATCATAATACATTAAGTCCACAGTTTACTCTTCCCACAAGAGCTCTCATTACTGCTCGTCTCTTACCGCTTATCTTCGTCCCAACACACTGCCTCGCACTACTCCCTCGTACGCCGCGCACACAACACAGTCCCGGCTGCTTCCAGTCTCCGCACACGAGGCCCGTCGCTCGTCCTCCGCTATCGCTCACCAAGAGGTCACTCGCCCTTCACTTCGCTTGCGTCACTCTCGCCTCTGTCACTTCCACACTACTCTCGCCGCAGACTGGCTCCGTCCCGACATGGGAAGGTCTCGTACCCCCCCTGAGGTGTAGCATCACTCAACACTCGAAGCTCCGAGAACAATGACGTCCTAGTTACGCCACTTCACGGGGCTGTGGGAACGCGCCGAACACTCGAGAGACACGAAGAGAGGCGCCGCTGCTACTCGCAGAGGGAGGGGCGCTACTGACAGGAGGTGGGGGCCTCCCCTGACCACCCGTTGGCCGGCGCACCGAGTCGACCGGCCTGCCTCTGCCTCGCCTCTAGTATCCTCGTAGCAATAAGTGCAAACAGTTGTACAAATTTTAAAATTGTAGGTAATATAAGTCTTTTGAAAAAAAGATGAATTTTTAAGGGGAATGCCCTAATTTTCTTCAGCACATTATGTTATATGTAGATTTTAAAAGAATAACATGGATTCATGTATATAATACGATAGTTAATTGATTTTGCCATGGGCAAGTTCATCGAAGGGGCCATTTTTATCTCTAGATGAACGGTGTGTGACAATAAAAATGTTTATTTTAGAAGGAAAAAATTAAAATTAAAATTATTGATTTGAAGGTAGGTGTGGTGTAATTAAATTTTTGGCTGTTACACGCAAGGGATGTTAAGAATGATTTAATTAAAAATAAATAGTTGTGGTCTTCATTATTTAAAAGCTAACTACCATGCTTGGAATCACAATTTTAGTGTCTAAATTAGGGTGACCAAATCATAAACTTGAAAAAACGGGACACATCCGCGGAGGGTTTGGGGGCGATACCCTCCAGTCTGAGGGGCCCCCATCGAGACGTAATCATTGAAACATGCTCTTTTTTTGCTAATTTGAGACCTATAAATCTTTTTCAAATTTACCTATGAATATGTAATTTAATTTAAATTGTGAGGCGTATAATAAATAAAAACAACAATTTTGCAGTGAATACTTATTTATTATAAGTATTATGACATACATAAAAACATAATTAAACAAGGTAACTAAAATGTGCGAGTTCAACTGTCGAGGAGAGGGGAAGACGGTCCGAGGAGAGGCGCGACAAAAGGGTATCATCAACCCAACGTAAATACGGGACATTTAGGCGTCCCAGGAGACTTTTTCGGGACCCCGTGTACAATCGTTAAAAAACGGGACAATCCCGTTTTTACGGGACGTTTGGTCACCCTAGTCTAAATGGACCAATTGCATAGCAAATTTCGGGGTATATCCCTGCATATTTCTTATAATTCTGGTATAAAAGTAATTTTATGGAGTGCAGACTGTTTCATGGGAAGAAATCTGATAATAGTATGTTTTATTTGATCATCCAAAAAAAATTAACCTAACATAACAAATAGTTTAAAAAATATATGCAGTATTTTAAATGTAGTTCACTTAACATATCAAACTGTTCAAAAGTTTTAGAGTATTTCAATCGTGCCTAAACTTACAAACCATTTATTTTATTGCAGGTAAAATAAATTTTTGGATATAACAATGCTCAATGAATTACAGAATAATTAAATAATTAATTAAAACTTAAAATGCAGTTTTTCATTGAAATTTTTCTGTTTAATTTGTGAATTTACAGATTATACATTCAGCTTCATATGCGAGCACTAATTCAACATATTTTTTAACAACCTCAACGTAAATCATTTAGGTGAATTTTTTTGGAATAAGGCCTTTAATGTCAAGCAATGTTACTAATTTACGTGAAAACATTCAATGGGATGCGAATTATTTAACATTTTATTGTGCCAAACTCCTAACATGTTAATTCCTAAGTTATAAAATTAACCTTAACCTGAATGCATGCACGATTTCAATAGCAACGTAAAGATCGTAGAAAAAAGTATTTTTCATTTGTAAGAAATGACACACCCATAAAACATACAGTATAAATCGTCGAGAATGCCATGTTTTTCAATAACTTTCCGCAGCTCACAGATAAAAGAATCTTGTTGTAATCTATGGCCATGGCTTACAAATAAACAAACATTAGTCCGATCGTGAAAACAAAAGTGAAAAATATTCACTTGTTAGTGATATTACAGAGTTTTGTCGTAAATAAACGTGCTTCTAGCAATACAATACTACAATTATTATTTTTTATTTTTTTCAGGTACCTATTTAAAATTTTAGCTTTTCGGAATTTTTCCTTCGGTTACGGGGTGAGATCTACCTGTTGTGAAAATTTCGAGTTTCTATCTCGTCTGGAAGTGGACTTAGAATTTGTAGATCAGACAATGGGTCGCACATCGGGCTGTATGTATATTTAGATATAAATATAATATACCTATGGTATAAAGTTCTTTCCAAGGCTGATATATACTTTGAAGTTAAAACTAAATAACATCTTTGTTTGCGAACAATAAAGAATGAATTATGAAATGATTGGGAGAAACATAATTATTTTCCATGAATTTGGTTGACATGTTAGTACATTCAATTATTTCACTGAAATCATTGTATGACAAAGACATATTTTTCGTTAGTTGTAGAAATAATTTAAATTAAACACTAACCAGGTGAGTAGTATAGGAATGACGGTCCTGAAACAGGCTTCAGGCTGTGGTGCTGTGTGTCCTTTCCGCCATCTTTGATTTTGACGTCACGGCGGCCATCTTGGATGACCTAGACCTTGACCTTTGACCTTGACCTTGAATTTGATCCTCAAAAATCGCCAAAATCCGCCAAAATTTGGCAAAATTTGCCCAAAATTCCTCAAAATTCGCCAAAATTTCCATTTCTGTGGAAAAAAATTCCGCCAAAAAATCTCAAAAAATTCCACAATTCAAAAATTAGGATTTCGAAAATCCTCTAAAGTCGTTTTGCCCTAGAAAGAACCCAAATTCCTAAAAACGGCTTAAGCATCCTTAACTCAAGCTTCAGTTAAGCCATTTCTAGGAATAAGGATACCATGTCCGCCATATTGGTTTGTGACGTCACGGCGGCGGCCATCTCGGACGGTTGTGACCTCGACCTTTGACCTTGACCTTGACCCCGACGCCCATTTTGGATCCGCCATCTTGGATGACGACATTTCGTTTTCTCGATCATTCCGGCATTGTGTTATCCACCATTTTGAATTATGACGTCACCGTTCCAATTTTCGTTACGCCCGCCATCTTGAAAATCCGCAATTTTTATGTTAGAAAATCGGGAAAAATTTTTAAAATCATTAAAAAATTTAAATAATCGAATTAAAAAAACACTGTTGCAGTTATCGTTACGGTCGCCATCTTGGATTATATAAATGTTGCATATTTCGTTACACCCGCCATCTTGGTTGAGTACCATGTCATTCTTACACTTTACGTTACGACCACCATATTGGATCCTATTAATGTTGCAATTATCGTTATGGTCGCCATCTTGAAATTTAGTCACCATCTTGAAATTTAGACGCCATCTTGGAAATCCGTAATTTGTATGTTAGAAAATCGGGAAAAATTCCAAAATTCATCAAAAAATTAACTTAATAGAATTCTGATTGATTATATCGATTCCCGTCCTTCGTTCGAAACCGGTGAGGGCAAAAAATAAAAAAATCAGATCCTTCTGCCACAGAAGCCACCTACAGACTGACCTCCTCCACCAATAACAAGGTATTTACCATCAGCTGGTATGACGTCATGTCCACCATCTTATCTTTGTCCGCTGGAGGCAACCATCATGTTTTCGTCTGCTGGAGGACTCCATATTGTGTGTACTCGTCTTACCATCATGATAATTTTTTAATAACATGCTACAGTGCAGTAATCATTTATTATTACTCAGGTGCCCGACATCTTGAAATTCGGCCGACATCTTGAAATCATGTAATTATTTAGTTAGAAATGCGGGAAAAATTCCAATAGTCTCCGTAAAAATCAATTATTAATTTACAAATTGAATCGATGGATCCCTGTCCACGGTTCGATTCTTGACCAGAGACAGTTGTAACTAATTATTAAATAAATGTTAGGTTCTGTTTTCCATAACCTTTCGCGGAGTTAATTAATCATTCACTCTACGAAAAAAAAACTCAAGTCAATATACCGGACCAACGAATTAAATCAGTGCCGATTAGCCTATTATGAAAGTCTAATTTTTCAATAATCTGAATAACATATAAACCGTTCATGTACAAAGCCACACATATAGATCAATTGTCTTCAGTCCATGAGACCGAGTCATGTCATTATCAGACGTATAGGCTAGTCATTTCAGGACCACATGACCTTCGTAATCCATCGTGACATTTTTATACATTCTAAAGGACCAAGTGACCTTGAAAAATATTTTAGTAACACCAAGAGGTGATAAACTAGTATATATTCAATCACTACATTTTGTACTACGTGCAATCAACAAAAAAGGAAGCACCAACAACGAAAAGACAGCACCACCAACGAAAAGGAAGCACATTTGGAAGCACCAACAAAGAAAAGGCAGCACCGCCAACGAAAAGGAAGCACATTTGGAAGCACCGACAAAGAAAAGACAGCACCGCCAACGAAAAGGAAGCACATTTGGAAGCACCGTCAACGAAAAGGCAGCACCGACAACGAAAAGGAAGCACATTTGGAAGCACTGACAACGAAAAGGCAGCACCGACAACGAAAAGGAAGCACATTTGGAAGCACTGACAACGAAAAGGCAGCACCGACAACGAAAAGGAAGCACATTTGGAAGCACCGACAAAGAAAAGGCAGCACCGCCAACGAAAAGGAAGCACATTTGGAAGCACCGACAAAGAAAAGACAGCACTGACAACGAAAAGGAAGCACATTTGGAAGCACCGTCAACGAAAAGGCAGCACCGACAACGAAAAGGAAGCACATTTGGAAGCACCGACAACGAAAAGGCAGCACCGACAACGAAAAGGAAGCACATTTGGAAGCACTGACAACGAAAAGGCAGCACCGACAACGAAAAGGAAGCACATTTGGAAGCACTGACAACGAAAAGGCAGCACCGACAACGAAAAGGAAGCACATTTGGAAGCACCGACAAAGAAAAAGCAGCACCGCCAACGAAAAGGAAGCACATTTGGAAGCACCGACAAAGAAAAGACAGCACTGACAACGAAAAGGAAGCACATTTGGAAGCACCGTCAACGAAAAGGCAGCACCGACAACGAAAAGGAAGCACATTTGGAAGCACTGACAACGAAAAGACAGCACCGACAACGAAAAGGCAGCACATTTGGAAGCACTGACAACGAAAAGGCAGCACAGGCATCGAAAAGGAAGCACATTTGGAAGCACCGACAACGAAAAGGCAGCACCGCCAACGAAAATGCAGCTCATTTGGAAGCACCGACATCGAAAAGGAAGCACCATTAACGAAAAGGCCGCACCATCAACGAAAAGGAAGCACATTTGGAAGCACAAGTTACGAGAACTTAGTCTTAGTTAGAAATCTGAATACAAGAAAAAAAAACATTAAATTTTTATAATTGCAATTATTTATTTCTTTACATTATACAAATACAAGTAAAACAAGCCATTATTATATGTAGCCAGCTTTCCTCAGTTCTTTGAGTATGAATGATATTTCTTTGATGCACGAATAATTTCCTGCACAAAGCGAGTCATGTAGAAGTCTTAGCCGGTCAACCAATATTTTTGGATCGTTCCATGAAGTGTAATCAGTCTCTTCTACCACCATCTTACTTGTTTGATTATTATAAATATTATTTTCTCTGGTGTCTTCCGTTTTAACTCCATCCTCTGGGTTACTTTCATTATCGAGACAATGATCATCACAAGCTTGATCCGATTTATTTAATATATCACGTTGTTTCCATCGTTTCGGTCTCAGGACACCACCACAGTCTTCGATCTTGCCTGCTTTAGTTGCTTCATCACAGTCTATACCTTTGTCAACAGCCGCAGAGTCACTGTAGCAATCACCGTAGAAGGCATCATCTTCACCCAGATTACCGTAAGAATTCGATGTCGATGATGTCGAAGCGTCTTCATCGTCTTCATGTTTCCTTTTTAGGAGTCCATCATTTTTACAAAGTAGGAAAGATCTTTTTGAATTCGGCTGGAATGTATTCTCACTTTTTACGTTAAAGATTCTTCCATTGTCTTCATTCTTCCGTAAATCATAATCGTCCTTCAATTTAAGTTCTTTGTCGAGATCGGAAGAACCGCGATCATAATCTCTCCCAAGACAAGGAAAATTATTGTCGTAATGCAGATCACTCTTTCTTAGTCTAGTAGAGCCATCGTTGTCCTCTAGCTTGTACACAGGCTTGACGTTACAAGTTCTGTCATGTCTTTTTAAGCTCTCTCTCCGCGTAAACGACTTGCTACATCGAACACAACTTATCATATTACGTAGTGGATTTTTATCACAGTCATTCTTCTCGTGTTGTCTTCCATTCTTTCTCAAGATAAATTCTTTGCTGCAAAACTTACACCTGTGTCCTTTCGTTACAGCATCAGTCACCGAATCAGGATTCATATTAGTTACTGAGACTATGGTCAGATGCAAACTGAATTAATTAAATTAGATACATTACTTAAATATAATTTTTAATATTTCATCTGTAAGAATTAAGTTACATCATACAAAAGAAATTGTTACATGTGGTCTCGATTATTAGCATGTGATGTCGCCACGTGTTGTGTTGAGTCATAATTTATTTAGTTGTTTTATGTGGTATGCGGGAAGCTCACTAACGATCGCAAAACAAGGATGGCTTCGCTAGACATCTAGGAGAAGGAAGTTCATCTTACATGTTAGTGCTCCACGGATGTCTCATGACATATTATTTGACTGAGTAATGGTTGCTTAATTTTTATTTCCACCTGGTAAAAAAATTACAAGTGCTGATTTAGTAACAGATATTCTCGAATTAAATGTAACTTTAAATAACACGTCATGACTCATTAGGTAAAAAATCCGTCATGCAGAGAGCGGTTTCTCATAATAGACAGAAACACTTGAAGAATCCACAGGAATAATCAGGAGTTCATGGAGAAATCCATCATAATATTGAAAAAATAATAGGGAGCACACGGAGAAAACCATCACACGTTTCTTTGTTATCATATAAATACAGAAAAAATATTTAATAATAAAATAAATTAATAAAAAAATTTAAATTGAAAAAAAAAAATTAAATTGAAAGCAGGAATAATCAGGAGCACACGGAGAAAACCATCATAATATTGACATGGATAATCAGATGCACTCGGAGAAAACCACCACACGTTTTCTTTGATATCATAAAATTACAGGGAAAAAATTTTTTAAAAATAAATAAAAAAAATTCAAAAAAGGAAAAAAATTACCAAAATACATAAAATTCTGGCTTGTACTAGAACTCTATCTTTGTTACACAATGAGAAGTTCACAAGCTAGCAGAATCTATTTATGTATTTTGGTAATTTTTTTCCTTTTTTGAATTTTTTTTATTTATTTTTAAAAAATTTTTTCCCTGTAATTTTATGATATCAAAGAAAACGTGTGGTGGTTTTCTCCGAGTGCATCTGATTATCCATGTCAATATTATGATGGTTTTCTCCGTGTGCTCCTGATTATTCCTGCTTTCAATTTAATTTTTTTTTTTCAATTTAAATTTTTTTATTAATTTATTTTATTATTAAATATTTTTTCTGTATTTATATGATAACAAAGAAACGTGTGATGGTTTTCTCCGTGTGCTCCCTATTATTTTTTCAATATTATGATGGATTTCTCCATGAACTCCTGATTATTCCTGTGGATTCTTCAAGTGTTTCTGTCTATTATGAGAAACCGCTCTCTGCATGACGGATTTTTTACCTAATGAGTCATGACGTGTTATTTAAAGTTACATTTAATTCGAGAATATCTGTTACTAAATCAGCACTTGTAATTTTTTTACCAGGTGGAAATAAAAATTAAGCAACCATTACTCAGTCAAATAATATGTCATGAGACATCCGTGGAGCACTAACATGTAAGATGAACTTCCTTCTCCTAGATGTCTAGCGAAGCCATCCTTGTTTTGCGATCGTTAGTGAGCTTCCCGCATACCACATAAAACAACTAAATAAATTATGACTCAACACAACACGTGGCGACATCACATGCTAATAATCGAGACCACATGTAACAATTTCTTTTGTATGATGTAACTTAATTCTTACAGATGAAATATTAAAAATTATATTTAAGTAATGTATCTAATTTAATTAATTCAGTTTGCATCTGACCATAGTCTCAGTAACTAATATGAATCCTGATTCGGTGACTGATGCTGTAACGAAAGGACACAGGTGTAAGTTTTGCAGCAAAGAATTTATCTTGAGAAAGAATGGAAGACAACACGAGAAGAATGACTGTGATAAAAATCCACTACGTAATATGATAAGTTGTGTTCGATGTAGCAAGTCGTTTACGCGGAGAGAGAGCTTAAAAAGACATGACAGAACTTGTAACGTCAAGCCTGTGTACAAGCTAGAGGACAACGATGGCTCTACTAGACTAAGAAAGAGTGATCTGCATTACGACAATAATTTTCCTTGTCTTGGGAGAGATTATGATCGCGGTTCTTCCGATCTCGACAAAGAACTTAAATTGAAGGACGATTATGATTTACGGAAGAATGAAGACAATGGAAGAATCTTTAACGTAAAAAGTGAGAATACATTCCAGCCGAATTCAAAAAGATCTTTCCTACTTTGTAAAAATGATGGACTCCTAAAAAGGAAACATGAAGACGATGAAGACGCTTCGACATCATCGACATCGAATTCTTACGGTAATCTGGGTGAAGATGATGCCTTCTACGGTGATTGCTACAGTGACTCTGCGGCTGTTGACAAAGGTATAGACTGTGATGAAGCAACTAAAGCAGGCAAGATCGAAGACTGTGGTGGTGTCCTGAGACCGAAACGATGGAAACAACGTGATATATTAAATAAATCGGATCAAGCTTGTGATGATCATTGTCTCGATAATGAAAGTAACCCAGAGGATGGAGTTAAAACGGAAGACACCAGAGAAAATAATATTTATAATAATCAAACAAGTAAGATGGTGGTAGAAGAGACTGATTACACTTCATGGAACGATCCAAAAATATTGGTTGACCGGCTAAGACTTCTACATGACTCGCTTTGTGCAGGAAATTATTCGTGCATCAAAGAAATATCATTCATACTCAAAGAACTGAGGAAAGCTGGCTACATATAATAATGGCTTGTTTTACTTGTATTTGTATAATGTAAAGAAATAAATAATTGCAATTATAAAAATTTAATGTTTTTTTTTCTTGTATTCAGATTTCTAACTAAGACTAAGTTCTCGTAACTTGTGCTTCCAAATGTGCTTCCTTTTCGTTGATGGTGCGGCCTTTTCGTTAATGGTGCTTCCTTTTCGATGTCGGTGCTTCCAAATGAGCTGCATTTTCGTTGGCGGTGCTGCCTTTTCGTTGTCGGTGCTTCCAAATGTGCTTCCTTTTCGATGCCTGTGCTGCCTTTTCGTTGTCAGTGCTTCCAAATGTGCTGCCTTTTCGTTGTCGGTGCTGTCTTTTCGTTGTCAGTGCTTCCAAATGTGCTTCCTTTTCGTTGTCGGTGCTGCCTTTTCGTTGACGGTGCTTCCAAATGTGCTTCCTTTTCGTTGTCAGTGCTGTCTTTTCTTTGTCGGTGCTTCCAAATGTGCTTCCTTTTCGTTGGCGGTGCTGCTTTTTCTTTGTCGGTGCTTCCAAATGTGCTTCCTTTTCGTTGTCGGTGCTGCCTTTTCGTTGTCAGTGCTTCCAAATGTGCTTCCTTTTCGTTGTCGGTGCTGCCTTTTCGTTGTCAGTGCTTCCAAATGTGCTTCCTTTTCGTTGTCGGTGCTGCCTTTTCGTTGTCGGTGCTTCCAAATGTGCTTCCTTTTCGTTGTCGGTGCTGCCTTTTCGTTGACGGTGCTTCCAAATGTGCTTCCTTTTCGTTGTCAGTGCTGTCTTTTCTTTGTCGGTGCTTCCAAATGTGCTTCCTTTTCGTTGGCGGTGCTGCCTTTTCTTTGTCGGTGCTTCCAAATGTGCTTCCTTTTCGTTGTCGGTGCTGCCTTTTCGTTGTCAGTGCTTCCAAATGTGCTTCCTTTTCGTTGTCGGTGCTGCCTTTTCGTTGTCAGTGCTTCCAAATGTGCTTCCTTTTCGTTGTCGGTGCTGCCTTTTCGTTGACGGTGCTTCCAAATGTGCTTCCTTTTCGTTGGCGGTGCTGTCTTTTCTTTGTCGGTGCTTCCAAATGTGCTTCCTTTTCGTTGGCGGTGCTGCCTTTTCTTTGTTGGTGCTTCCAAATGTGCTTCCTTTTCGTTGGTGGTGCTGTCTTTTCGTTGTTGGTGCTTCCTTTTTTGTTGATTGCACGTAGTACAAAATGTAGTGATTGAATATATACTAGTTTATCACCTCTTGGTGTTACTAAAATATTTTTCAAGGTCACTTGGTCCTTTAGAATGTATAAAAATGTCACGATGGATTACGAAGGTCATGTGGTCCTGAAATGACTAGCCTATACGTCTGATAATGACATGACTCGGTCTCATGGACTGAAGACAATTGATCTATATGTGTGGCTTTGTACATGAACGGTTTATATGTTATTCAGATTATTGAAAAATTAGACTTTCATAATAGGCTAATCGGCACTGATTTAATTCGTTGGTCCGGTATATTGACTTGAGTTTTTTTTTCGTAGAGTGAATGATTAATTAACTCCGCGAAAGGTTATGGAAAACAGAACCTAACATTTATTTAATAATTAGTTACAACTGTCTCTGGTCAAGAATCGAACCGTGGACAGGGATCCATCGATTCAATTTGTAAATTAATAATTGATTTTTACGGAGACTATTGGAATTTTTCCCGCATTTCTAACTAAATAATTACATGATTTCAAGATGTCGGCCGAATTTCAAGATGTCGGGCACCTGAGTAATAATAAATGATTACTGCACTGTAGCATGTTATTAAAAAATTATCATGATGGTAAGACGAGTACACACAATATGGAGTCCTCCAGCAGACGAAAACATGATGGTTGCCTCCAGCGGACAAAGATAAGATGGTGGACATGACGTCATACCAGCTGATGGTAAATACCTTGTTATTGGTGGAGGAGGTCAGTCTGTAGGTGGCTTCTGTGGCAGAAGGATCTGATTTTTTTATTTTTTGCCCTCACCGGTTTCGAACGAAGGACGGGAATCGATATAATCAATCAGAATTCTATTAAGTTAATTTTTTGATGAATTTTGGAATTTTTCCCGATTTTCTAACATACAAATTACGGATTTCCAAGATGGCGTCTAAATTTCAAGATGGTGACTAAATTTCAAGATGGCGACCATAACGATAATTGCAACATTAATAGGATCCAATATGGTGGTCGTAACGTAAAGTGTAAGAATGACATGGTACTCAACCAAGATGGCGGGTGTAACGAAATATGCAACATTTATATAATCCAAGATGGCGACCGTAACGATAACTGCAACAGTGTTTTTTTAATTCGATTATTTAAATTTTTTAATGATTTTAAAAATTTTTCCCGATTTTCTAACATAAAAATTGCGGATTTTCAAGATGGCGGGCGTAACGAAAATTGGAACGGTGACGTCATAATTCAAAATGGTGGATAACACAATGCCGGAATGATCGAGAAAACGAAATGTCGTCATCCAAGATGGCGGATCCAAAATGGGCGTCGGGGTCAAGGTCAAGGTCAAAGGTCGAGGTCACAACCGTCCGAGATGGCCGCCGCCGTGACGTCACAAACCAATATGGCGGACATGGTATCCTTATTCCTAGAAATGGCTTAACTGAAGCTTGAGTTAAGGATGCTTAAGCCGTTTTTAGGAATTTGGGTTCTTTCTAGGGCAAAACGACTTTAGAGGATTTTCGAAATCCTAATTTTTGAATTGTGGAATTTTTTGAGATTTTTTGGCGGAATTTTTTTCCACAGAAATGGAAATTTTGGCGAATTTTGAGGAATTTTGGGCAAATTTTGCCAAATTTTGGCGGATTTTGGCGATTTTTGAGGATCAAATTCAAGGTCAAGGTCAAAGGTCAAGGTCTAGGTCATCCAAGATGGCCGCCGTGACGTCAAAATCAAAGATGGCGGAAAGGACACACAGCACCACAGCCTGAAGCCTGTTTCAGGACCGTCATTCCTATACTACTCAGGTGATCAGTGATTTATCGAAAATATATTTTTTAAAAATTACACCATTATTTTTCTACCTATTTTATCGATTCATCAATACAGGAAATTTTTGGATTCTTATATTGGTAATTTCAGGAACATTTTTATGTGTGTAAAATTAAATGTTAAGAATACGTTTGACTTTTTTGACGTGACAAGGTCCAATAAATCGATGAACGCTGGCTGCACGCACGAAAAATTGTCCCACTACGGATGTCCCAATACGGATGTCCCACTACATGCGTGGCATCTCTGTGGTATGTTGCGGACGGTACAGAGAACTCGGCCGGCACGTGGCGGCATACTGCTCAGGTTTAAACCCGCCATGCTGCAGGGATAGGCGGGTCGCGCCGGTTGGATCACGCCTGCGCATGTCGCCACACACGGCTTGGGGCAGACGACAACATAGCGGGGTTCGAGGTTATTGTTGTGCACAGCGCAACGGGAGTATATTCGCAAGGAAATGGCGTTCTTACAAGTACGTAATATTTTAATTACTAGTGTAAATCAGTATATTTAAACAGTGTTGTATGAGTATTTTTTTAGCTGTGTAACTAAATATTTATTGCTGGTATGATAATTTTCACGCTTTAGTTCGACATTGGTAATTATTTGTCATGAGTTATTATTTGATCAACTAAATCACACACCGTATTATAGTTATGAGCCAACGAGCGTATAAATATTTCGGATCCAACAGAGAATATGCTAGTTAAAAGAAATTCAAACAAATATCGTGCGTGGAATATTATTAAATTATAACATCTGAAACAATTGTTTTAAATATGGCCTCGTGGCCGTGCGATTAGCATCGCTGATTACCGATTCAAAAGTTAACGAATCGAATCCCAGCCGCTACAATACTTTCATTTTTGTACTTGTAAAAATAAATACTGCGCGCGCGACACTACAAAAGTAATAATAATATTTGAATTAATGACTGCAAATAAAAGTAAAAATTTCAATTAAATTGTAGATTTCATTTCACTCCTTCTTTGTATCCATACAAAATAGTGATAATTCAATAAAAATGATTCAATTTTATTCATAAAAGTACGCAGAGGTAGATTTTATCATACAAAAGATAGAAAAATTTAAAAAAAAAATTTTCCTCAAAGAATGTAATATTTTTAATGCCTAAATGGTTTTGTTGCAAAAACCTATTACGGCTCAGTCTCAGGCCGAATATGATATTTCATTTTCTTCTGGATCAATCATTTCATCAATGTTTTGTTATGAAGTTGTCACGTTAAACTATCGTCCGAAAACCGACTTTACAGACAACCAATTTTTTTAAAATGTAATTTTCAGTCATAATTTTAAGTGTGTTAATTTTTTCAAGCATTTCTCTATGCTAGTGCAAATATTATTTGAAGTGACTGTTGGTATATATCTTTGGAAGGAAAGTAAGAAAAAAAGTTATGTCTTGGAAATATTGTGTTTATAAGGCCAAATTATAACACACTTAGTATAAACGAATATTGTAATATGAGTTATTATAAAACATAATTTGATATCAATGTAAATATGTTTCAGAAGAATGGTTTACGTAGCGTTACTTGCATTTATAATTTGTGCGCAAAAACTTAATCGCATTAAATAACTATAGTAAGTGTTTGTTTACTAATGTTGTGGCAATAACCCAACTACTGTTTTTCATTATATGTTTTCAACTTAATTTTTCGTGATGAACCAGCAGTGGAAATTTTCGGTCGAATTCTGATTATTTCTGTATTCAAGAATTGTTCGTTCGAGAGTATCAAATATCATTATAATGTTCGCAGGCTTTCACGGCCACTGTCTGAATTAGCTTGGTTCTGGGTTGTAGCCGTGTCCTTGGCAAATAATTCACCTACGTTTCGGTGGACATTGCGGTCGCCATCATCAGGTAGAGCAGTTACCTACTGGGTACCTACTAGGTAACTTGATGATGGTGACTGCAATGTCGACCGAAACGTAGGGGGAAATTATTTGCCGAGGACACGGCTAGTAGTTGGAAAAGGGGGGTTCAAGCACAGGCGGAGGAGCCAGGAGCCGGCCGCCATCATGGATGAAGTCATCGGCGGCCATCTTGGATGACGTCATCATGACCTTTGACCTTGACCTTTGACCTTGACCTTTGACCTTGCCAATCCATGCCAATCAATGCTAATCCATGCTAATCTATGCCAATCTACGCTAATCTATGCCAATCTATGCCAATTCATATGCCAATCTATGCCAATTCGTATGCCAATCTATGCTAATCCATATGCCAATCTATGCTAATCCATATGTTAATCCATGCTAATCCATGCTAATCCATCCGCCATTTTGTATTTCTAGAAATTTCCACCAACTTCGAATCGTGACGTCACCGTTGCACTTTTCGTCACGGCCGCCATCTTGGATTCGAATTTTTTTTTTCGAACTTCAACTTTTCGAAATTCGATGTAATCATCAGCCGCCATCTTGTTTCGTCTGCTGGTGGCCGCCATCTTGTTTTCGTCTGCTGGTGGCCGCCATCTTGTTTTCGTCTGCTGGAGGCAGCCATCTTGTGACGTCATATAGTTCTGTTGGTCGCCACCAGATAGCACCAGGGATTATTTTATTTTTTTCTTTAACTAAAATATTTTCAGTGCCGAGGCTGGGATTCGATCCATGGGACGTGAAAACGTCCAGGATGTCGTGGTTACGAGGCGGACACCTTGACCACTAGACCACCAGACCAATTGAGATATGGTGGAATAAATAATCTATATATGCTACGTACTGACGGCAAGTTTATGATAAATGGGGGGGGGGGGGGGAGGGTGTTTTTGCCTTCCTTAATGCATACCTAAAGCGCCACATTTGAAATAAAAATTATTATACAGCCGCCATCTTTAATTCCAGCACAGACTACCAGATGGCGCCAAATTCAAATATTAGTTGCCAGAGGTGCCACCATCTTGGTCCTCAAGTTGGCTGGTAGATGTCGCTAGTATCGCGCGCCAAATTCAAAAATTAGTTGTCAGAGGCGCCGCCATCTTGGTTCTCAAGTTGGCTGGTAGATGTCGCTAGTATCGCGCGCCAAATTCAAAAATTAGTTGTCAGAGGCGCCGCCATCTTGGTTCTCAAGTTGGTTGGTAGATGGCGCCACCGTCGCCATATTTTAGTTAATATAATCGATACCAGATGACGCCACCGTCGCCATCTTTAGTTCCTAGTGTTGCTACCAGAGTGTGCCACCGTCGCCATCTTTAATTCTTAAAGTTACCGCCGGAGCGCGCCACCGTCGCCATCTTTAATTCTTAAAGTTACTGCCGGATGGCGCCAAGTGTTATGTAGTCAGTCTAGACGGGTCGGGAACGATTCGAGACAAGTCTAGACAGTCGAGACAAGTCGGGGGACAAGACGAGACAAGTCGGTAGCCTGTATTCACCAAGTTTTCCGTTGCCGCCATCTTTAATTCATAGTCGCTACCAGATGGCGCCACTGTCGACCATATTTAATTCAAGGTATTGTCGCCAGATGACGCCAAGTTTGAATTTAAAAACCTACAAGTGTTATGCAATGTGTAACCAGTCGAGACAAGTCGGTAGCCTGTATTCACCAAGTTCTCTGTTGCCGTCACTGCCATCCGGGTATCTGACGAGTCCTAATTAATATACTCGTACACATCCTACCTCTATGACCTCTACAAACAAACTGACCGTACCTACTCCAAAATGACATATATATTACACCCACATGCTAACATTTGATAACCATCAAGAATGTCAACATACAAAAATATATTAACCATCGCTGAAACAAATTTCCCAACATTAATTACAATAAAAAAAGTCCGGTAAGATACTGTATTTTGCCTATAATTCAATAAATGATGATAGAGTATTAATAAAATATTGGTGTTGTGTAGAGTCTCTCTCTTCTTCTCGTAGTGGCGGAAGACATCTCGAAGGTAGTGTTAGAATTTATGTATTAAAGCAATCACTCTAGCTGAGGAGACTAATAACTTATAGTTACTTACAATTCAATAATAGCGGCAATTAAATGGTTTTTTGAAATTAAAGCAAACAACTTAAATGTTAAACACATATTTATTTAAATCTTATTACAAACAGCAAGGGATAAGAAAAAACACTGATTTAAAAGAATTAAATAATGAGCAATAAAAGTACATAATATTCACACACTGCACATCATAGTGACAAAGGCAACATAACCTATTTACATAAACCAGAGACCCAATACCTAAATATTTATTATAACTACAAGTTACATAGGGTATAATATACTCTGAAATACATATTAAAGAGAAAATTGATATAAATAACATTATACTTTGCTCAATAGTCCCACAAGTAATGAACGCACTGCTACACGAGCAATTTCAACAGTTCTTTCATCACTAGTGTTTTCTGTGGAACATACTTGAGTGGTGTCTTCACTGATCGGACCTAGATGACTGAGATCTCGGGTTCGACTCTTGCGAGATGTAGGAAGGCGAAGCTGACGCCTGCGTTTATGCTGGACTGCTACTGATGTAGTAGGTGCTGGCGATGTGGGACTCATCTGGGTACAGCTAGATGATGTCTGGACTGAAGAAGTCTGACCACATGCAGATGCTGGCGGTGACTGAATAGTTGGTAGGTTGAATGTATGTGCGAAAACCTCTTCAGGCGTTGCAGGGAGAACTGTATCGTCTCTCATCATATTCACACTACAATGTCCATAGCCCAGACAGTTGATAACTTCTAGAGGCGTATCTTGAGGTCCTGGGTTTAAAACCTGTTTCTCGTGAAACACAGCGTCACAACTCTCCGAAAAATGTTTTAAAACACTGTTACGCAGGTTGGTACTGCGTAACGAGGAAACTCGCCCCTGTGTGCTAGTGGGATACCACCCGCCATACACTGCACGGACTCGGCGCGCGAATTTCAATTGATGCGCGTTGGATAGCAGATCCTCGGGTCCACTCGTGCCGAATCGCCTTTGTTCGGAGCACGTGGACGTGGTCGGAAGTTTCCGAGCCGCGTTTCCGATTCAGGATGTCCAGAATATTCCTCGCTGTTTTAGTATGGAGCGCAGCGAGTATATAAGCAGGCTGCTAGCACGAGTTCCACAGAGTCTTCTCTCAACCGGCTGCGTGAATAATGCGGTGACCACGACCCGCACCTGCGATCATCGACGCCGAAAGGCTGCCCGCTGAGGTCTTCAAGCTGCGCATGGATGCCGAAAAAGGCGGTAAGAGAGGCCGCAAATTATACAAGTCAGTTACGGACTTGGTAATAATTCAGTGGTAGCCCAGAAACAATTTGCAAGTTGGCACGGGACTTCGGAAGTAAAAAGTATGTGTCGGACTTTGCAGTGAAATGACCAAGGGGAACATAGAAAATTCCGCCGAGGGTCATGAAGTGGTTTGCGACTAGGAGCATAACAGAGTTCTGCTCAGCAATACTTTAAAAAAAAAAAAAATATATTTTCTCGTTCTATTAATACGGTGAAAATAAAAGGTGCTACTACTTGATTAAAACATTAAGGGCGTAGTGCAGTGGCATTAGCGGGACTACCAGTCGTGGCGTTTAAGACTACCAATGAACATAAACAAGGAGGTAAATTTTTAATGAAAAACTGTTTTAAAATAATTTCAAACAACAGCATGTTAGGTGATTTTTCTCCAATTTTCTGCACTAGTATAGTGTTCGTTTTATTACCAAATAGTGTGAATTAAGAGCCGGCGAAAATGTGCAAGTATCAGGGAATCAGCACGGCGGCAGAGGTAGAATAAAGACATTCGCTCCGTCGATGTTTCCGGTCCGACTGGGGTGATCAGGTCAAGGATCAACGGAAATAAAAAACACTCGCCGCTATCACTTAAACGACACTGAAGATTTTAGCCAATTTTATTTGGGGAGAAGTGTTGAAATTTAAATTGTGTTAGAAATATCTCGTTCCTAAATCTCTGGTACTGTTAAAACAATGTCTAATTTTGATCTGTAATTGAAGGTTTAAGTATTTTGTATAAAAAAGAATTTGTAATTATAACTAAAAGAAAAGGGTCCAGTTAGAATTATTTATTGAGGAATAATTCGTGTGGTTATGAGAAAATGTTTAAAAAGTAGTGAATGGTACGTAATTTTGTATAAGTTTATTTCAGGTGTTTTGTTGGTAATCGTTGGAACATGAATTGTAGCAGTAATGTGTAACAGCCAACATAATAAGAAAATTTATATTAATGTATGAGGATTATAGGTGTTTGTATAATGTGTGAATAAATCTCTGTACATGCCGTAATAAATATGTGTTATACATTGCTCTGTGTTTCCTTAAGCTCTTGTTGCCATTCTAATTTCCAACGACTAGGTAACAACACCGTCGATCCACTCACTATAATCAACAGTGCATAGCCCAGGTGTTACACTGGAGTATATCCTGTTCGGTTGAAAGTTAGACATCTCTGTTAACTACTTCTGCGGTAGGTCCTTACACCACCACAGTTTCAGCTCGACTGCCAATGTACTGTCAGGTCTTAGATAATGGACGACACAATCTACCTTGTTGCAGGATGTCTCGATGATGTCCGGGGCCTCCTCGTCACAATCACTGATCCAGTGATGACCAAAGTTGCAGACCTCTAGTTGAAGTAACCATCCTCGGTGACGTAGTGCACACGGCAGAATCCTGGCGTTAATTCCGCGTACTTTGCAGTTGGATCGAACAGCATTTGCTTGAATTTGTAGCAGCTCTATACCCACACGACTATGTGTTGACTGCTGTGTCTAGGGTGTTGACCTCAATTTATACCGCTAGGACCCCCCTCCAGTCCAGTCACGTGTACCGTTGCTTCCGTTGTTGTCCCCCCGCCTTGCTGGCGGCCTCCAACATTCGAACGAGGTGATCAACCATCCAAGCCCTAAGCATGATCGCATTGTGTCTTGAGATCGGACCTGGACACCCAAGTTACATAGAGTATAATATACTCTGAAATACATAATAAAAAGAAAATTGATATAAATAACATTATACTTTGCTTAATAGTTCCAGAAGTAATTAACACACTGCTTGACCAGTGACAGGTGTAACTAAATATTAAATATATTTTATTTTCCATTACCTTTCGTGGAATTTATTAATCATTCACTCTACGAAAAACAACTCAAGACAATATACCTGACCATCGAATTAAATACAGTACCGCTATGCCTTACATGAAAGTCTAATTAGTCGATAACCTATAAATCGTTCATGTACAAAGCCACACATACAGGCCAATTTTCTATGGACCATGAGACCGAGTCATGACAATATCAGACGTATAGGCTAGTCATTTCAGGACCGCAGGACCTTCTTCGTCTTTAGATAATTACAGTCATTTAGACCATCATGAAATTTTTATACATACTAAAGGACCAAGCGACCTTGAAAAATATTTTAGTAACACCGAAAGGTTTTGAACTAGTAAATATTCAGTCACTACATATTTTACTACGCGCAATCAACAAAACGGAAGCACCATCAACAAAAAGGAAGCACATTTTGGAAGCACAATCAATAAAGAGAGCAGATTTGGAAGCACCATCAATAAAAAGGAAGCACTTTTGGAAACACCATCAACAAAAAGGAAGCACATTTTGGAAGCACCATCAACATAAAAGCAGCACATTTTGGAAGCACAATCAATAAAGGCAACACATTTGGAAGCACCATCAACAAAAAAAAGCACCATCAAAAAGGCAGCACATTTTGGAAGCACAATCAAAAAAGGCAGCACATTTTGGAAGCACCATCAAAAAGGCAGCACATTTTGGAAGCACAATCAAAAAAGGCAGCACATTTTGGAAGCACAATCAATAAAGGCAGCACATTTGGAAGCACTATCAACAAAAAGGAAGCACATTTTGGAAGCACAATCAAAAAAGGCAGCACATTTGGAAGCACCATCAAAAAAGGAAGCACATTTTGGAAGCACCATCAAAAAGGCAGCACATTTTGGAAGCACAATCAAAAAAGGAAGCACATTTTGGAAGCACCATAAAAAAGGCAGCACATTTGGGAAGCACAATAAAAAAAGGCAGCACATTTGGAAGCACCATCAACAAAAGAAGGAAGCACATTTTGGAAGCACCATCAAAAAGGCAGCACATTTGGTAACACAAGTTACGAGAACTAAGTCTTAGTTAGAAATCAGAATGCAAGAAATAAAAACATTAAATTTTTACTTTTATATTTAATTTATTTCTTAAGATTATACAAATAGAAGTAAAATAAGTCATTATTGTATGTAGCCAGCTTTCCTCAGTTCTTCGAGTAAGAAGGATATTTCTTTTATGCACGAATAGTTTCCTGCACAAAGTGAGCCATGTAGAAGTCTTAGCCGGTCAACCAATAAGTTTGGATCTTTCCACGATGTGTAATCAATCTCTTCTTCCACCATCTCACTTGCTTGTTTATTATAAATACTTTTAATATCACAATCGTCCCAGTGATCATAATAAGCGTTATAAGATTTATTTATTATAACACGTCGTTTCCATCGTTTCGGTCTCAGGACACCGTTACATTCTTCGATCTTGTCAGCTTTAGGTGCTTCATCACAGTCTATGCTTTTGTCAACAGCCTCAGAGTCACTGTTACAATCACTGTAGAAGACATCCTCTTCACCCAGATTACCATATGAATTCGATATCGATGATGTCGAAGTGTCATTATCGTCTTCATGCTTCCTTTTTAGGAGTCTATCATCAATTTTACAAAGTAAGAAAGATCTACTTGAATTCGGCTGGAATGTATTCTCACTTTTCACGTTAAGGATTCTTCCATTGTCTTCATTTTTCCATAAATCATCTTCGTCCTTCAATTTAAGTTCTTCGTCGAGATCGGAAGAGCCACGAACAAAATCTCTCTCAAGACAAGGAAAATTATTGTCGTAATGCACATCACTATTCCTTAGTCTAGTAGATCCATCGTTGTACTCTGGCTTGTACGCAGGCTTAACGTTACAAGTTCTGTCATGTCTTTTTAAGCTCTCTCTCCGCGTAAACGACTTGTTACATCGAACGCAACTTATCACATTGCGTAGTGGATTTTTAACACAGTCATTCTTCTGGTGTTGTCTTCCATTCTTTCTCAAGATAAATTCTTTGCTGCAAAACTTACACCTGTGTCCTTTCGATACAGCGACAGACACCGAATCAGGATTCATATTAGTTACTCTGACTAATGTTAGATACAAACAGACAGTTTACCAATTGGAACCATTACTTAAATATAATTTTTAAAATATTTCTTAAGCGATAGTTAAGTTATCTCATGCAAAGGTACTTGCTGAAAGTAGTTCTGCTTTTCAACAACAGATGACACCACGTATTGCTTGCATGTAAATTTTTTTTTTTTTATGCGGGATGTAGGATTCTCACTAACGATCGCAATAGAGGGATGGCATCGCTAGACTCCAAGGAGAAGGTAGTTTGTTCTTCCAGTTAGTGTTTCTCAGATTTCTCAGGGTATAGGTATTATTATTTGACTGAATAATGATTTTTTTTTAAATTCCACCTAATAAAAATAAAATAGAAGCACTCAGAGAAAACCGTCAGGGAGGATGTCGTTTATGAACATCATAAATTACCAATTTTTTTAAAAAAAAGTCCAAAATTAATCCTGCTTGAGCAAAGAGTTCACAAGCCCGCTTGTGCTAGAACTCACATGTTGCTTAAGCAAAGAGTTCACAAGCCCGCTTGTGCTAGAACTCTCATGTTGCTTGAGCAAAGAGTTCACAAGCCCCCTTGTGCTAGAACTCTCATGTTGCTTAAGCAAAGAGTTCACAAGCCCGCTTGTGCTAGAACTTTCATGTTGCTTAAGCAAAGAGTTCACAAGCCCGCTTGTGCTAGAACTCTCATGTTGCTTAAGCAAAGAGTTCACAAGCCCGCGTGTGCTAGAACTCTCATGTTGCTTAAGCAGGATTAATTTTGGACTTTTTTTAAAAAAATTGGTAATTTATGATGTTCATAAACGACATCCTCCCTGACGGTTTTCTCTGAGTGCTTCTATTTTATTTTTATTAGGTGGAATTTAAAAAAAAATCATTATTCAGTCAAATAATAATACCTATACCCTGAGAAATCTGAGAAACACTAACTGGAAGAACAAACTACCTTCTCCTTGGAGTCTAGCGATGCCATCCCTCTATTGCGATCGTTAGTGAGAATCCTACATCCCGCATAAAAAAAAAAAAAAATTTACATGCAAGCAATACGTGGTGTCATCTGTTGTTGAAAAGCAGAACTACTTTCAGCAAGTACCTTTGCATGAGATAACTTAACTATCGCTTAAGAAATATTTTAAAAATTATATTTAAGTAATGGTTCCAATTGGTAAACTGTCTGTTTGTATCTAACATTAGTCAGAGTAACTAATATGAATCCTGATTCGGTGTCTGTCGCTGTATCGAAAGGACACAGGTGTAAGTTTTGCAGCAAAGAATTTATCTTGAGAAAGAATGGAAGACAACACCAGAAGAATGACTGTGTTAAAAATCCACTACGCAATGTGATAAGTTGCGTTCGATGTAACAAGTCGTTTACGCGGAGAGAGAGCTTAAAAAGACATGACAGAACTTGTAAAGTTAAGCCTGCGTACAAGCCAGAGTACAACGATGGATCTACTAGACTAAGGAATAGTGATGTGCATTACGACAATAATTTTCCTTGTCTTGAGAGAGATTTTGTTCGTGGCTCTTCCGATCTCGACGAAGAACTTAAATTGAAGGACGAAGATGATTTATGGAAAAATGAAGACAATGGAAGAATCCTTAACGTGAAAAGTGAGAATACATTCCAGCCGAATTCAAGTAGATCTTTCTTACTTTGTAAAAATGATGATAGACTCCTAAAAAGGAAGCATGAAGACGATAATGACACTTCGACATCATCGATATCGAATTCATATGGTAATCTGGGTGAAGAGGATGTCTTCTACAGTGATTGTAACAGTGACTCTGAGGCTGTTGACAAAAGCATAGACTGTGATGAAGCACCTAAAGCTGACAAGATCGAAGAATGTAACGGTGTCCTGAGACCGAAACGATGGAAACGACGTGTTATAATAAATAAATCTTATAACGCTTATTATGATCACTGGGACGATTGTGATATTAAAAGTATTTATAATAAACAAGCAAGTGAGATGGTGGAAGAAGAGATTGATTACACATCGTGGAAAGATCCAAACTTATTGGTTGACCGGCTAAGACTTCTACATGGCACACTTTGTGCAGGAAACTATTCGTGCATAAAAGAAATATCCTTCTTACTCGAAGAACTGAGGAAAGCTGGCTACATACAATAATGACTTATTTTACTTCTATTTGTATAATCTTAAGAAATAAATTAAATATAAAAGTAAAAATTTAATGTTTTTATTTCTTGCATTCTGATTTCTAACTAAGACTTAGTTCTCGTAACTTGTGTTACCAAATGTGCTGCCTTTTTGATGGTGCTTCCAAAATGTGCTTCCTTCTTTTGTTGATGGTGCTTCCAAATGTGCTGCCTTTTTTGATTGTGCTTCCCAAATGTGCTGCCTTTTTTATGGTGCTTCCAAAATGTGCTTCCTTTTTTGATTGTGCTTCCAAAATGTGCTGCCTTTTTGATGGTGCTTCCAAAATGTGCTTCCTTTTTTGATGGTGCTTCCAAATGTGCTGCCTTTTTTGATTGTGCTTCCAAAATGTGCTTCCTTTTTGTTGATGGTGCTTCCAAATGTGCTGCCTTTATTGATTGTGCTTCCAAAATGTGCTGCCTTTTTTGATTGTGCTTCCAAAATGTGCTGCCTTTTTGATGGGGTTTCAAAATGTGCTGCCTTTTTTGATTGTGCTTCCAAAATGTGCTGCCTTTTTGATGGTGCTTCCAAAATGTGCTTCCTTTTTGTTGATGGTGCTTCCAAATGTTTTGCCTTTATTGATTGTGCTTCCAAAATGTGCTGCTTTTATGTTGATGGTGCTTCCAAAATGTGCTTCCTTTTTGTTGATGGTGTTTCCAAAAGTGCTTCCTTTTTATTGATGGTGCTTCCAAATCTGCTCTCTTTATTGATTGTACTTCCAAAATGTGCTTCCTTTTTGTTGATGGTGCTTCCGTTTTGTTGATTGCGCGTAGTAAAATATGTAGTGACTGAATATTTACTAGTTCAAAACCTCTTGGTGTTACTAAAATATTTTTCAAGGTCGCTTGGTCCTTTAGTATGTATAAAAATTTCATGATGGTCTAAATGACTGTAATTATCTAAAGACGAAGAAGGTCCTGCGGTCCTGAAATGACTAGCCTATACGTCTGATATTGTCATGACTCGGTCTCATGGTCCATAGAAAATTGGCCTGTATGTGTGGCTTTGTACATGAACGATTTATAGGTTATCGACTAATTAGACTTTCATGTAAGGCATAGCGGTACTGTATTTAATTCGATGGTCAGGTATATTGTCTTGAGTTGTTTTTCGTAGAGTGAATGATTAATAAATTCCACGAAAGGTAATGGAAAATAAAATATATTTAATATTTAGTTACACCTGTCACTGGTCAAGCAGTGTGTTAATTACTTCTGGAACTATTAAGCAAAGTATAATGTTATTTATATCAATTTTCTTTTTATTATGTATTTCAGAGTATATTATACTCTATGTAACTTGGGTGTCCAGGTCCGATCTCAAGACACAATGCGATCATGCTTAGGGCTTGGATGGTTGATCACCTCGTTCGAATGTTGGAGGCCGCCAGCAAGGCGGGGGGACAACAACGGAAGCAACGGTACACGTGAATGGACTGGAGGGGTGTCCTAGCGGTATAAATTGAGGTCAACACCCTAGACACAGCAGTCAACACATAGTCGTGTGGGTATAGAGCTGCTACAAATTCAAGCAAATGCTGTTCGATCTAACTGCAAAGTACGCGGAAGTAACGCCAGGATTCTGCCGTGTGCACTACGTCACCGAGGATGGTTACTTCAACTAGAGGTCTGCAACTTTGGTCATCACTGGATCAGTGATTGTGACGAGGAGGCCCCGGACATCATCGAGCCATCCGCAAAAAGGTAGATTGTGTCGTCCATTATCTAAGACCTGACAGTACATTGGCAGTCGAGCTGAAACTGTGGTGGTGTAAGGACCTACCGCAGAAGTAGTTAACAGAGATGTCTAACTTTCAACCGAACAGGATATACTCCAGTGTAACACCTGGGCTATGCACTGTTGATTATAGTGAGTGGATCGACGGTGTTTTAAAACATTTTTCGGAGAGTTGTGACGCTGTGTTTCACGAGAAACAGGTTTTAAACCCAGGACCTCAAGATACGCCTCTAGAAGTTATCAACTGTCTGGGCTATGGAAATTGTAGTGTGAATATGATGAGAGACGATACAGTTCTCCCTGCAACGCCTGAAGAGGTTTTCGCACATGCATTCAACCTACCAACTATTCAGTCACCGCCAGCATCTGCATGTGGTCAGACTTCTTCAGTCCAGACATCATCTAGCTGTACCCTGATGAGTCCCACATCGCCAGCACCTACTACATCAGTAGCAGTCCAGCATAAACGCAGGCGTCAGCTTCGCCTTCCTACATCTCGCAAGAGTCGAACCCGAGATCTCAGTCATCTAGGGCCGATCAGTGAAGACACCACTCAAGTATGTTCCACAGAAAACACTAGTGATGAAAGAACTGTTGAAATTGCTCGTGTAGCAGTGCGTTCATTACTTGTGGGACTATTGAGCAAAGTATAATGTTATTTATATCAATTTTCTCTTTAATATGTATTTCAGAGTATATTATACCCTATGTAACTTGTAGTTATAATAAATATTTAGGTATTGGGTCTCTGGTTTATGTAAATAGGTTATGTTGCCTTTGTCACTATGATGTGCAGTGTGTGAATATTATGTACTTTTATTGCTCATTATTTAATTCTTTTAAATCAGTGTTTTTTCTTATCCCTTGCTGTTTGTAATAAGATTTAAATAAATATGTGTTTAACATTTAAGTTGTTTGCTTTAATTTCAAAAAACCATTTAATTGCCGCTATTATTGAATTGTAAGTAACTATAAGTTATTAGTCTCCTCAGCTAGAGTGATTGCTTTAATACATAAATTCTAACACTACCTTCGAGATGTCTTCCGCCACTACGAGAAGAAGAGAGAGACTCTACACAACACCAATATTTTATTAATACTCTATCATCATTTATTGAATTATAGGCAAAATACAGTATCTTACCGGACTTTTTTTATTGTAATTAATGTTGGGAAATTTGTTTCAGCGATGGTTAATATATTTTTGTATGTTGACATTCTTGATGGTTATCAAATGTTAGCATGTGGGTGTAATATATATGTCATTTTGGAGTAGGTACGGTCAGTTTGTTTGTAGAGGTCATAGAGGTAGGATGTGTACGAGTATATTAATTAGGACTCGTCAGATACCCGGATGGCAGTGACGGCAACAGAGAACTTGGTGAATACAGGCTACCGACTTGTCTCGACTGGTTACACATTGCATAACACTTGTAGGTTTTTAAATTCAAACTTGGCGTCATCTGGCGACAATACCTTGAATTAAATATGGTCGACAGTGGCGCCATCTGGTAGCGACTTTATGAATTAAAGATGGCGGCAACGGAAAACTTGGTGAATACAGGCTACCGACTTGTCTCGTCTTGTCCCCCGACTTGTCTCGACTGTCTAGACTTGTCTCGAATCGTTCCCGACCCGTCTAGACTGACTACATAACACTTGGCGCCATCCGGCAGTAACTTTAAGAATTAAAGATGGCGACGGTGGCGCGCTCCGGCGGTAACTTTAAGAATTAAAGATGGCGACGGTGGCACACTCTGGTAGCAACACTAGGAACTAAAGATGGCGACGGTGGCGTCATCTGGTATCGATTATATTAACTAAAATATGGCGACGGTGGCGCCATCTACCAACCAACTTGAGAACCAAGATGGCGGCGCCTCTGACAACTAATTTTTGAATTTGGCGCGCGATACTAGCGACATCTACCAGCCAACTTGAGAACCAAGATGGCGGCGCCTCTGACAACTAATTTTTGAATTTGGCGCGCGATACTAGCGACATCTACCAGCCAACTTGAGGACCAAGATGGTGGCACCTCGGGCAACTAATATTTGAATTTGGCGCCATCTGGTAGTCTGTGCTGGAATTAAAGATGGCGGCTGTATAATAATTTTTATTTCAAATGTGGCGCCTTAGGTATGCATTAAGGAAGGCAAAAACACCCTCCCCCCCCATTTATCATAAACTTGCCGTCAGTACGTAGCATATATAGATTATTTATTTCACCATATCTCAATTGGTCTGGTGGTCTAGTGGTCAAGGTGTCCGCCTCGTAACCACGACATCCTGGACGTTTTCACGTCCCATGGATCGAATCCCAGCCTCGGCACTGAAAATATTTTAGTTAAAGAAAAAAATAAAATAATCCCTGGTGCTATCTGGTGGCGACAAACAGAACTATATGATGTCATAAGATGGCTGCCTCCAGCAGACGAAAACAAGATGGCGGCCACCAGCAGACGAAAACAAGATGGCGGCCACCAGCAGACGAAACAAGATGGCGGCTGATGATTACATCGAATTTCGAAAAGTTGAATTTCGAAAAAAAAAATTCGAATCCAAGATGGCGGCCGTGACGAAAAGTGCAACGGTGACGTCACGATTCGAAGTTGGTGGAAATTTCTAGAAATACAAAATGGCGGATGGATTAGCATGGATTAGCATGGTTTAACATATGGATTAGCATAGATTGGCATATGGATTAGCATAGATTGGCATACGAATTGGCATAGATTGGCATACGAATTGGCATAGATTGGCATAGATTAGCGTAGATTGTCATAGATTGGCATAGATTAGCATGGATTAGCATTTATTGGCATGGATTGGCAAGGTCAAAGGTCAAGGTCAAAGGTCAAGGTCAAAGGTCAAGGTCAAAGGTCAAGGTCAAAGGTCATGATGACGTCATCCAAAATGGCCGCCGATGACGTCATCCAAGATGGCGGCCGGCTCCTGGCTCCTCTGCCTGTGCTTGAACCCCCCTTTTCCAACTACTACGGCTACAACCCAGAAGCCAAAGCTACTTTAGTATAAAATATCGTTCATTTCATCTGTGCCTTTGGTTTGCGAGTAGCCTGGGAACAGCTAGGGTTTGCTAGGGCTGTTCAACGGGACACTGGAGTCTGGATCACTTCCCCTCCACGCGAAGAGGTTCTGTTTTCTTCGCTGTTCCAGGCTGTGGCGTGACTCAGAAGAGTCTACGTGAGTCCCTGACACTCCCCAAGTCCAGATGCATATCGCAGCGAACAGAGCTGTGGTAAGACGGCATCCGGTCGCCAGCGAGAAGCAGTGGGACGACAATTTCACTTCTGAAAACTTTTCTTCCAAAACAGTTTACTTCTACAAAAAAAAAATTGGTCTTCTGTAAAGTCGGTTTACGGACGATAGTTTAACGTGACGTCATAACAAAACATTGATGAAATTATTGCATATTTCTATGAATAAAATTGAATCATTTTTATTGAATTATCACTATTTTGAATGGATACGAAGAAGGGGTGAAATGAAATATACAATTTAATTGATAATTTTACTTTTATTTGCACTAATTAATTCAAATATGTTTATTACTCTAACGAACAGATTATTTTAACTATAACTTTTATACATGTTTGCTATTTAACTTCTTCCAATCTGTGTTATTCTGTTAAGGATAGGACGATGATAGGAAAAGTAGGAAACGAATGGGAGTGTTTCAAGTTTAATATGCCTCGAAAAAGTTAAATCGATGGTTGTTCCAATCGAGTGGAAGAGAGATAGATGCGGCGCAAGCGTACAATGAGCGTAACGGGACAAAGTGTAACAGGACAATGTGCGTAACGGGAAAATGAGTCATCCTTTTTCGTTCGTGCAGCCGGCGTTCATCGATTTATTAGACGTTGTCACGTCAAAATAGCTCACCTCTCCGGATTCAGGAAATTTATTTTAAGGGTCCCGCCTACCTGGACACACATATGGTGTGCAGAGCTTCAGTAGAAACAAGGCGATTTTAAAACTACTCAAGACATCAATATATCCGTGTGGGGCCTGTTTACGAAATGCATTTGATTTCGCTAAAGGGCCGATAATTAGTTCTGTTTTCTTTTTAAGTTTTTAAAACTCTAGTTTTATAACTGTTAAAATGGATAAAATGCGTGTTTTGTGAGTAACTTTTAGACATAAAACTACCGGTAAAACTACTCGAAAGGACTTAAATGTCTTGCATTACAGCTTTATCTTCATTTCTCCGCCATATAACGTTAAGGTCACAAGTCAAATTCCACAGTTATCCTGTGACGACGAGAAGACTGCGCGCCAGTCCAGAGGAGACACCGCGCTAGAAGCACCAGCGAGCGTCGCGCTTATCATCCCGCCTCACTAACACACATACACCCCTGACGAGGCAGGCACCCTAAGTTAAACCTTTCTTACAGCCGGTAGGATAAGTTGAGATCAGAGCGTAAAGAAAAACGAAAAATCCAACGCTCAGGAGTGGGGCGGTCGATGCCCGAAAGTGTGAGGGGGAAGACGGGGGAATAACGAATAATGAGAGAGTCAGACAATCTAAGACTCTAGGCAAGTTTTTTCGTCGCCATGTTTGTCACATCGTGAGTCTGCAGTGTGAACCACCATCGTGAAATTTATTAGAGCCGAAGTAATGCAAGATAGTTGAGCTATCCCAGGAACGTAACTACCTGATGGGTGGGGGGGGGGGGGGGGGTCAGACGGGGTTTGTGCCCCGGGCGCCACACACTGAAGGGGGGGGGGGTGAGGAGGCCCATTAACTGATCGAGTAATGTTTACTCTGTGTATTTATTTGGATCGTTGTGTTATAACACACACAAAAAAAAAATTGGGCCACAGATGGACTGAATTATTGCTAATGACCGGAAAAATTCGCGAATTCATTCGTCGATAGGCTAGAATTCAAATACATATAACTTTTAGATGATTTGGCTATTGGCTTACTGTTCATTTGGACGAATCTAAACCAATTATTAACCTTCAACCAACGAAGGATCAAATCACAGACAAACCAGCTGAGACGACTCACAAGTCGGCAGCCAATGAACTTGCGTTATTTGCCCAAGTGTACAAGGGAATGTGCAATATATCCTGAAGGCCATCGAAACCGCGAATTTTTCTGGTCCTTAATTATTGCTACTGAAAGATACATAATTACATGTATTTCATCAAAAATAAAAAAATAAAAAATACTGGTATTTTTTTGATACTATCAAACTTGCGGTGTATTAAAAATCAAATGACTGCAACATAAAGTATTTATTTAACATATGAGTTGAATTATAAATATATTTTTTAAATAGTGAAATTTATATGTGGTGGCGATATGAAGTGTTGTCGGGAAAGTTTTCAGTTCCGATTGGTTTAAAAAGAAGATAAGATCTTGCCCCGGATGGAGATTGGTCCAGTATCTTCCCTGGCTCTCGTATCACTGGCTGACAACACAGATGGCAGTGACATGTGTACATTGCAGCACACTCGCTCACTGCCTCACACCTCCGTCTGCGAAGTTTCACTTCTAGCGCGCGTGGTGGCCTTGCACGCTCATTTGTAGGGTTCAATGACCTGCAGGATGAACTACACAGTTCTACGTACACTCGGTAAAATGTCACCCACTCATTGGCTGCTGTATTGTGAGACGTCCCAACGTAGCAGCCTGTGATTCGATAAAGCTTTGGTTGGGTGTTTCTCACTGGCCCAGAGTCATCCAGGTGAGTTGTGAGCCAATAGCAGAGGCAGCACTGAGGTATAACTATTTTTATTTTAGCCTATCGGGAAATGAATTCGCGAATTTTTCCGGTCTCTAATTATTTGTTTTATATTTTTCACTTGGGCAGTATTGTTTGAGGGCACCTCATGGCCCTCACATTCGATTACGGGCCCTGGACCCAGGATCTTTCACTACAGGAAGGGGGGGGGGGGGAAGTTTTACAGTCACGTGCTACATGGTTATTTCTAGGGACCGGAAAAATTCGCGTTTTCAATGACCTCTAGGATAGACTCCATGATCCTACATGTACTTGTGCAGATTATACTTGCTGATTGGCTAGTAACTCGTGACACGTGTTAACTGGGAAGCTTGTGATTCGATACTTCTTCTGTCGAACGTTTTCCATTGGTCCAGAGTCCTTCAGATAAGCTGTGGCCCAATCACTGAAGCAGCAAGGAAGGCAAATGTATTTGGATTCTATCATATCGCGAAATGAACCCGCGAATTTTTCAGGGCTCTATATTTCTTACCTACACTCTTTTTAGAATGTTGTTTAACCGGAAAATGCAGGGTGTAATTATGGTTACTATTTTACAAGTCCAAACTAAGCTTTATTTATAAAATTATTTTACTTCAAAATAACCACAGCGAGTATGATTATTTATTTCATACACTGAGATAAAAATAAACAGGACCCAGGGGTCCACCCAGGCCCACCCTTGTAGGGGCCATTCTTTACCTTGGTTATGGGTTTCTTATTCGGGAGGTATTTAGTTCGATCCATTGGGCATCATTTTGATTTACTTTTACTTTTCCAAACGAACTACGGAGAAAACGTGTTTGTCTCTCCACAACGAATTGTTGTTGAAATAATACTGATTGTTCATTAAGTATTAGCGGATTATTCTTGTTGATCCTGGCGGCCTCACTTTGGCACTGCGTGGTGGCTTTCAAATACTGCAAGATTACAAGGTCAGACCTCAGCTCAGATTAGCTTAGACTGAGTGTCGAACTCTGGCTTATCATTCGTGTTGACATACGCGTTTCTTTTTTCTCTCCGCCGTATTTAAACTTCTCGGATAATACTGAACAAACTGATACGATAGATAAGGAATGATTTTACGAAAACCTTAGAGTTATGTATGTCCAAGCCAGTGGCGAATACAGGCTTCTTTTTTTCAGGGAGACATTTCAAAAAAAAAAAAAAAGATCAAGTTTTTCAGTATTCGCCAATGATGTGCAAACATCTAACCTCGATAACGAGCTAATTTATATATATTCTCATGATGCAAATACACTTTTAAAACACAACTCAGACCCGAAATATATAGTATAATTCTTTAAAATAATGCCGAGCGTGATAAATATATATCAATTTTTGTTTAAGAAACATTTTGTAGCGAATCACACGTAGTTTCCGCACCCGCCACTAGAATTCGCTGCTGGAGCAGCTACTTCAAATATTGAATCATTTTATTTGCAGACAGACATTTTAAACTATATAATGAAACGGCTCCGATGAAAGCAAAAAAAAAAAAGAAGATAAAAACAACTAAACACCTGCTCTTAACCTGATTTTTGACAATAAATTTTTATTAAATTACTGTCCATCTTGTTAAAATTCATAAAGCAGTTAATACTATAAAGTTTCCCTTTTTCTTTGTGAACTTTGGGTAGCGCCATCCGCCACAGATGGCAGCACCGTGGTTACACATTTCCGTTCCATGCGACTTCCGTTACATTAACGAAATAACTCCCACCAAATGTCGTATACAAAAAGAAAATCAAAATAAGTATGTGTGTGTTCATTAAAATTTTATGTGAAGGACAAGGGGTTCGAACTTGTAAATTATCATTAGAGACCGGAAAAATTCGCGAATTCATTTCGCGATAGGCTAAAATACAAATAGTTATGCCTCAGTGCTGCCTCTGCTATTGGCTCACAACTCACCTGGATGACTCTGGGCCAGTGAGAAACACCCGACCAAAGCTTTATCTAATCTCAGGCTGCTAGGTTGGGAATTCTCACAAGACAGCAGCCAATGAGTGGGTGACATTTGACCGAGAGTACGCAGACCTATGGAGTTCATCTTACAGGTCATTGAACTTGCGAATTTTTCCTGTCCCTAATTATCATTCACAGCATGAGTCACTTCCTGGACAACTTGTTCCAGATGCTGTGAGAGTTTTATTCTGAATGAACAAAAATAACACACCGCTTTCACTTATCTTTAGAGTTCCTTACCTTCAACAAAATATCACAAAGTTTTTTCATAACTTCAGGGGGGGGGGGGGGGAATTTGTATCCTAATTCAGTTACAAAACTCGTTTTGGCTGTCGAGAAAAGATATTGCCAATTTAATACAAAGCGTTCCATCCGTACAATCTGAACTGATTTATACTCAGAAATAAATCTCGACCTTTAAAATCCGTGTTAGTTTCTAGCACAGGTTAGACTCCACAATCTTGTGCATTATCAAGTCAGTAGTATATAATAGTATTTCCGGAAACAGGATGCAGGATGTGTATTGTGATTGTCGGTCCACCATCTTGGATTTGTGACGTCATGGCGGCAAAAATTCCTCAAAATTCCTCAAAAATGACTCAAAATGACTCAAAATTTCCCGTTTTCGAGGGGAAAAATTCCCGTTTCGAGGAAAAATTAGGATTTCAAAAAACCACAAATGTCTTTTGCCTTAGAAAGAACACCAATTCCTAAAATAGGCTTAAGCATCCTTAACTCAAGCCTCAGTTAAGCCATTTCTAGGAATAAGGATACCATGACCTTTGACCTTGACCCCGGCGGCCATCTTGGATCCGCCATCTTGGATCCGCCATTTTGGATGACGTCATTGTGTTTTCTCGAACATTCAGGTGACGTGTTTTCCGCCATTTTGAATGATGACGTCACCGTTGCAATTTCCGTTACGGCCGCCATCTTTAACTTTTTTATGTATTATCCGATTTTAATGAAAATTTTTTTAAAAATTATAAAAAAAATTCATTTAATAAAATTTTAATAAATTATAAATAAAAAATTACAAAAACGACACGGAGTTCGGAGTCCTCGGTTCGAACACGACGAGTGCAAAAAAAATAAAAATGGCGACCGATCCTTCCCCCTAGGTGGCTGCTGGCAGACTGACCCCCACCACTTTTACCAATGCACATATACCATCAGGTAGTATGACGTCATGTCCGCCATCTTGTCTTCGATGCTGGAAGCCAACATCATTGTATCGTCGGCTAGAGTGCGCTGACACCATGCTAGTTTAATTCTTACCCACTAGAGTGCAGTAATCATTTATTAGGGGAACTGTGCCTAATACCGCACCGCTTCCTAATTCCGCACCCCATGGTATCTCGGCCGGTATGTGCTGCAACATAGCGGCAATAAGCACAACTTGTTGCTGCGTGCAAAGTATCGTGTCGGTGGGAGAGTATAAGCGTCCTCACAAAGATTTGCGTGCGCTAGGAGAGAATGAATTTTTTATTGTGAGCTAAATATTTGTAAGGGGCCACTTCTTAGATTTGTTTCAACAACAAAGATATGTGTTTTTTACAATTTGACTGTATAAATAGCGTGTCATAATACCAAAGTGTTGCTAGTAAGAGTGGTTATTTTAATTGAAGTTACGTTTTTTGTAACAATGGCCGCCTTTTGTTTTGCTTGCATTTGCCGAATACCGCACATTGAAGTAGTCCTAATATCGCATGGTGCGATATTAGGAATATCTTAAATTTTCTATGACTAGCAGCTTAATACAATACAATGCAACCTACATTATATTATTATCTAGTCAGATATTATACATTATTGTATGTGGCATGTTACTTACATAGTATATAAAACAAAATATGTCATAAGTAGAAAAATACCTAACTATTGAAATTACTTTTGCGTAGTTTGAAAATAGCAAGCGATACATTAGTTAAAGCAAACACAGTTTAAAATTGTCACATGCACACACATGCAAGCACGCTGCCTGTAATGCTATCTGAGTGAATGATTTGTAATGTGTAGCTTACAGTTTTGTTTTGGGAAATGCCATGCATATGCATTTAAGAGTTTATTTCAAAAGAATTTTGTATATTTGGCATTTTTCTTTACAGATGGCGCCAAAAAAGCGCAAACAGTGGTCACAAGAAAACATGAGAGATGCTATATTAACAGTTAGAGGAAAATAAATGGGATTGTCACGAGCATCGAAACTGTTTGATGTTCCTAAATTTACATTGAAAGACAAAGTTAATAGTCGTGAGGAAGATGTAGATAAACTAGTTGCTACAAAACTTGGAAGGAAGCCAGCACTTGATGATGAAATAGAGGAGGTATTGATAAGGTACGCATTGGAAATGGAGGCTAGGTTTTATGGCTTAACAGCTAAAGACATTAAACGAATGTCTTTTGAACTGGCAGAAAATAATGGTAAATGCCATATTTTTTCTAAGGGAGAAGAAGCAGTGGGATGGAAATGGCTACGGTCATTCATGAAGAGAAATTCACAACTTAGCCTCAGAAAACCCCAAGCAACATCACTGGGAAGAATAAGAGGGTTCACACAAGAAAATGTCAAGCGATTTTTTGACATCTTTGAGCCATTTATGGATGTTATTTAACATTCCCCAAATAATCTCTACAACTGTGATGAAACAGGTCTCACTGTTGTGCAGCACAAAGTTAGTAGGGTGGTTTCAGTAGAGGGGAAACGTCAGGTCGGAGCAGTATCTTCTGCCGAAAGAGGTTCCTTGGTGACTAGTTACGTGTATGAATGCCTCGGGTCACTATGTCCCACCACTTATAGTCTTTCCTAGAGTCAACATGAAACCAGAACTGCTTGATGGCACTCCAAATGGTTCTATAGCTGTGTGTCATAAATCTGGTTGGATACAAATGGACAGTTTCCTTCAGTGGTTCCAACATCAGTTCTTGGCCATTGTGATGCCTAAAAAAGAAGATCCTGTCATATTGGTGCTTAATGTACATTATTCCCATACCAGAAATCTTCAACTACTGGAGCTTGCTCGTGAAAATGGTGTGCACATTGTGTGTTTACCCCCCTCCCCCCACTGCACACACAAAATGCAGCCCCTTGATGCTGCATTTATGTTGCCCCTGAAAACTTACTATGCTCAAGCAATGTAAACTTGGCTCAAGAAAAATGAAGGCAGAGTGGTAACTCACTATCAAGTTGGAAGACTTCTGGGAGAAGCTTACAACAAGGCAGTTACTGTTGCAACAGCTACAACTGGTTTCAAGAAAACTGGTTTGTTCCCTTGCAACCGCAACATTTTCGGTCAACATGAGTTTGTTAGCGAGCTCAACAGTAGCCCTCTATACAACGATAAAGTAAACAAACCTCATACGACACCGCTCTACAAAACAAAGGAAATCGGTCGTTAGGCATATCAACAGCAAGTAGGCCTATCCAACAAGAGCTTCATAAAGGTCCTAGTGACATCTGTTCATCATCTCAGCCAAGTACAAGCATGGCGTCAGGGATTCTAGTAGGTCCTGCTGACATTTCACCTGTGCCTTCTCTGAAATCCAACCAAACAAAACCATCAAGAGGGAGAGGTCGACCAACCTGCCCTGCTGCCACACTGACAAGTTCGCTTTACAAAAACAAGCGATCCGATTATGTGAAAAACATATCTATAAAGGGTAGGACAAAACAGCTACAGATGGGCTACAAGAAGAAAACTGCACGAGGGAAAAAAGAAGTTGTGAGATAGGTAAACCTCTAAGCAAGAAGGAATCTGTTATGGACAAGAGCAACAAACAAAAGAAACGGAAGACGAAGATATCACTGTCTTCAGAATCAAGTAAAGAAGAGATGGCTGAACCTCTGACAGTTTCCACAGATGAAGAAAATAGTGACGATGAAGATTGTGTGTGTCCTTACTGCAACCAGTTGTATTCACAAGACAGGCAGATGGAAAAATGGGTTCTCTGTACAAAGTGTCACATTTGGTGCCATGAAGAGTGTTCAGGAACAGATGATTACACTTCATTAATATGTGATTTTTGTTTAGAAGGGTGTTGCTTCAAATATTTTGAAGATTTACGAGACTCGTATTGATTTCATTGTTCTAGTTTGAAAATGCACATTTAAAATTTAGTTTTAATTAGAAACTCTTCTTTTGCAATATACTAGTATAAGAACGATGTAAACTGAACCATGTGTTAGTTATTCTTTTTAATGGAAGATGTGCCAGATATATTAGTTTTAAAAAAATGGTGTCCCAAATATCGTACACTAGTGCGATATTAGGAACACTGTTTTTCAAATGACGAAAGTGCATCAAATTCCTTTCTTTGTTATAAATTGCAAAATAATAAAAATTAAATCATGTCCAACATAACATGTTTTGCAGTAATAACCCTAATGTGCTAAACAGCTGTTACTTATTTTTTTAGGAAATTTGTCTCCACATAAATTAGCATTTTCAAAATGGGTGCGATATTAGGCATAGTTCCCCTACTGTGACACCCGCCATCTTGTCATTTGGCCGCCATCTTGAAAATCCGTAATTATTTAGCTAGAAATTCGGGAAAAGTTCCTTAATTCATTAAATAAATCACTCATTAATTTACATATTGATTCGATCGATTCCCGTCCTCGGTTCGATACCCGATCGTTGCAATAATGTTTAATCTTTGTAAAAATAATAATTTAAATAAACCATGTTCAACATTCGTAAAGAGACTCTAAATCCTCTACGACCACCATCCTATCAGACATCAAGACCACCACATTGGAAATGTGTAATTTTAATGCTAGAGATCCGGGAAAAAGTTCAGAAATCATTAAATAAATTTCCGATCAATATACTGATTAATTAGATCGACTAAGGTCCTTGGTACGATCTAGGATGATGCAAAAAAATTAAATATAACATCAATTTAACATAAAAGTAACAGGTTCGAGGAATTAAACACCGTAAGTTCTTTTACAAACTTAATATTTATTACATAATTTCTATTCTACTACAGGATCACTTACGAAAGCCAGCAATCTTATAATCATTTAGTTCCGCAGCGGTGTGAAATGACTAATTCTTAGCTCCAATCGGTTTATACTAGACAGAGTCCAGCCAGAACCTTTACAGACATAGTCCACCTCTTCTTGACAGAGTTTCTGGATACCGTTTTTAACAGTTTTCTTCACATCGTTAGAACTGTAAATTACTGCAGCCGATGTCTTGAATGCACACTTCTTCACTTTGTCATCGAACGGATATGGCTTTCCATATATACAGTCCAACCACAAGTTATATTTCAAAGGTCCGTTTGTTGCTACATCAACAGTAAGCTGATTGATTATCTTCTGTCTGATATCGTCAAGAAAATTACAACTGTCCTTCGACTCACCAAACGTATTTAGATAATAGTAGTCTTTCAACGTTCCACGAAATGCAGACTGCGCCAAGTAGAAGCCATTTCGTTCACTTGTAATGCTCCGAACACAGTCTTAGGTTTAGTTCCATGTTCAGACGTCATAACAATCGGTTGCTGGGCATCTGTTTTTTTGGTTGTAAACTTTCGTGTCTCCAATCTAAAGCGAGGAGACGAAATGTCGGCAGGTAGTTCAGCAGTAGGAGCACAGACTCCACCTTTACATTTTTTCGCATGATGTCGCAAACTATCGATTCGAGTAAACCATTCATGACAATCATCACATCGAAACCTTATACGAGAAGGATTCTTTTTACATTTGCTCCGCTCATGTCTTCGTGCATCATGGAAAAATGCGAACGACGTATCACAGTAGCTGCAAGGATACCGTGCTGATGTAGACGAACCTTTCAGACCCGATCCAGATATGGACGTTGCAACAATAGTACCATTTCCAGGCATACTCTTATGAACATCGATGCATCGCTGTTGCACCGAAACCTTTACTTTCTGCCGCACAGCAGGACCTTTACATGCCTTCATGTGCGTTTTCATATTATCTTTTCTGGCAAACTGCTTATGACATTTCTCACAAACAAACATTTTACGATATAGGTTCTTGACACATTCGCTCCTCTCGTGTCGCCGAGCATTGCTGTTGTTTGAGAAAATCTTGTCGCAGTAACAGCACCGATGTTCGCTAGTTGTCAAATCAGCATCCATTGAAGTCTCCATCGAGGTCGTATCGTCGATCGTCGTGGTTTCCTGCACATCCAGCTCAGTAGTTATTAAGCTATCTTCTGCTGGTGGTATCACATCTATTGAAATCTCCTCCAATGTTGACGTCGTCATCGTTGCCAACGAGATCTGCTCCACCATTGTCGTCGCTGACGTCAAGGTTCCCGTAGACGATGGTACAACGTCCATCGAGTTCGACGTTAAAGTCGGTAAAGATGCCATCGAGTTCTCAAGAACAGGTAATTACGCGACTTATGCACCAGATGAAATAATCTAGGTGATCCTTACACCGTCGACGACAGTAACAAACTGACCGACCTGCTGTCTAGGACTCGCTTATATACATGCACCGGATGGAATAATACGCTAGTCAAATCAAGAATCATTTACAATAATACTAGAGTCAAAACAACATAAAAAATAGAAGGACCAACAACGAAAAGGCAGCACATTTGGAAGCACCGACAACGAAAAGGCAGCACCGACAACGAAAAGGCAGCACATTTGGAAGCACCGACAACGAAAAGGCAGCACCGACAACGAAAAGGCAGCACATTTGGAAGCACCGACAACGAAAAGGCAGCACCGACAACGAAAAGGCAGCACATTTGGAAGCACCGACAACGAAAAGGCAGCACCGACAACGAAAAGGCAGCACATTTGGAAGCACCGACAACGAAAAGGCAGCACCGACAACGAAAAGGCAGCACATTTGGAAGCACCGACAAAGAAAAGGCAGCACCGACAACGAAAAGGCAGCACATTTGGAAGCACCGACAACGAAAAGGCCGCACCGCCAACGAAAAGGAAGCACATTTGGAAGCACCGACAACGAAAAGGTCGCACCGCCAACGAAAAGGAAGCACATTTGGAAGCACCGACAACGAAAAGGAAGCACCATCAACGAAAAGGCCGCACCGCCAACGAAAAGGAAGCACATTTGGAAGCACCGACAACGAAAAGGCAGCACCGCCAACGAAAAGGAAGCACATTTGGAAGCACCGACAAAGAAAAGGCAGCACCGCCAACGAAAAGGAAGCACATTTGGAAGCACCGACAACGAAAAGGCAGCACCATCGACGAAAAGGAAGCACATTAATTTGTCATTGACTCCAATATTTATTGGCTCCAATATTCATTAGCTCCAATATTCATTGGCTCCAATATTCATTGACTCCAATATCCATGAGCTCCAATATCAATTGGCTCAAATTGCTCCAAAAGGTTCCATCAGCCTTTTGGCTCCAACAGTTTTTTGGCTCCGATAGTCATTGGCTCCAATAGTCTTTGGCTACAATATTCATTGGCTCCAATAATCATTGACTGCAATATTCATTGGTTCCAATATTCATTGGTTCCAATATTCATTGGCTCCAATATTCATTGGCTCCAATATTCAATGGCTCCAATATTCATTGACTCCAATATTCATTGGCTCCATCAGTCATTGACAACTACAGTCTTTTGGTCCCAAAAGTCTTTTGGCTCCAAATATATTAGGCTAGAATTCTTCGAGTCTAAGAGACTATGAGACCACATGGTTACAGAACTACGTGACTACGAATCTTCAAGTTTACGAGACTGCGAGGCTACAGAGCTACGAAGCCTCTAGTACACAGGTTTACGTGACTGCGAGGATACAGGACTACCAGTCTGCATGAGTACTTGACTACGAAGCTACTCGTCTACAAGGCTACAATTACAGCATCTGTTTTCGTCAGAATTTTCTCTTTTGCTCCAACTGCACCACCAGAATTATGTTATAAGATTACAAGGCCGCCTGCTTATGTAGCTTCAAGTCTACGAGGATACTTGGATACGTAGCTTCAATTCTACGAGGTCCTAAGACTTCATGACTACGCGACTTCGAGCCATGAGGTTACGAGATTACGTGACTACGAATCTTCATGTTTACGAGACTGCGAGGCTACAGAGCTACGAAGCCACTAGAAAACGAGTTTACGTGACTGCGTGGATACAGGAATACAAGTCTGCATGAGTTCTTGACTACGAAGCTACTCGTCTGCAAGGCTCCAATTGACACATCTGTCTTCGATGGAATTTTCTCTTTTGCTACATCTACACCATCAGCATTATGTTATAAGATTACAAAGCTACTTGCTTACGTAGCTTCAAGTCTACGAGGCTCCAATACATCATGACTACGAGACTACGAACCATGAGGTTACGAGACTATGCGATTGCAAGTCTTCAAGGTTACGTCATCGCGAGGCTATAGGACTACGAAGCTTCCAGAACGCATGGTTACGAGAATGCATGACTAATTGACCGCATGGCTACGAAACTTTATGTCTCTAACTGACTACAATAGCACTATTCAGTGGTGAGAGTTAATTAATTTCATGCAAAGGTACTTGCTGCAAGCAGTTCCGCTTTTCAACATCAGATGACGTCATGTTTTGCTTGCAGGTAAAATAATATTTATTTATTTTATGCGGGATGCGGGTTGTTCACTATCGGTCGCATAAGAAGAATGGCATCGATAGTCTTCAAGGAGAAGGAAGTTCGTCCTTCCTGCTAGTGCTTCTCAGATTTCTCACGGTCCGCCATCTTGGATTGCGACGTCACGGCTGCCATCTTGGATGGGTGTGACTTTGACCTTTGACCGAAACCGCAGGAATGATCGCAAGCACACGGATTAACAATCATAATATTGATAAGAATAATCAGGAGCACACGGAGAAAACCATCATAATATTGGCAAGAATAATCAGGATCACACGGAGAAAAACGACACATGTTTTCTTTGATATCATAAAATTACAGGAAAAAAATATTTAAAAATAAAAATAAATTAATAAAAAAATTAAAATAAAAACAAAAAATACATAAAATTCTAGCTTGTACTAGAACTCTATCTTTGCTCAACAATGATAAGTTTACAAGCTAGCAGAATCAGTTTATGTATTTTTTGTTTTTATTTTAAATTTTTTTATTAATTTATTTTTATTTTTAAATATTTTTTTCCTGTAATTTTATGATATCAAAGAAAACATGTGTCGTTTTTCTCCGTGTGATCCTGATTATTCTTGCCAATATTATGATGGTTTTCTCCGTGTGCTCCTGATTATTCTTATCAATATTATGATTGTTAATCCGTGTGCTTGCGATCATTCCTGCGGTTTCGGTCAAAGGTCAAAGTCACACCCATCCAAGATGGCAGCCGTGACGTCGCAATCCAAGATGGCGGACCGTGAGAAATCTGAGAAGCACTAGCAGGAAGGACGAACTTCCTTCTCCTTGAAGACTATCGATGCCATTCTTCTTATGCGACCGATAGTGAACAACCCGCATCCCGCATAAAATAAATAAATATTATTTTACCTGCAAGCAAAACATGACGTCATCTGATGTTGAAAAGCGGAACTGCTTGCAGCAAGTACCTTTGCATGAAATTAATTAACTCTCACCACTGAATAGTGCTATTGTAGTCAGTTAGAGACATAAAGTTTCGTAGCCATGCGGTCAATTAGTCATGCATTCTCGTAACCATGCATTCTGGAAGCTTCGTAGTCCTATAGCCTCGCGATGACGTAACCTTGAAGACTTGCAATCGCATAGTCTCGTAACCTCATGGTTCGTAGTCTCGTAGTCATGATGTATTGGAGCCTCGTAGACTTGAAGCTACGTAAGCAAGTAGCTTTGTAATCTTATAACATAATGCTGATGGTGTAGATGTAGCAAAAGAGAAAATTCCATCGAAGACAGATGTGTCAATTGGAGCCTTGCAGACGAGTAGCTTCGTAGTCAAGAACTCATGCAGACTTGTATTCCTGTATCCACGCAGTCACGTAAACTCGTTTTCTAGTGGCTTCGTAGCTCTGTAGCCTCGCAGTCTCGTAAACATGAAGATTCGTAGTCACGTAATCTCGTAACCTCATGGCTCGAAGTCGCGTAGTCATGAAGTCTTAGGACCTCGTAGAATTGAAGCTACGTATCCAAGTATCCTCGTAGACTTGAAGCTACGTAAGCAGGCGGCCTTGTAATCTTATAACATAATTCTGGTGGTGCAGTTGGAGCAAAAGAGAAAATTCTGACGAAAACAGATGCTGTAATTGTAGCCTTGTAGACGAGTAGCTTCGTAGTCAAGTACTCATGCAGACTGGTAGTCCTGTATCCTCGCAGTCACGTAAACCTGTGTACTAGAGGCTTCGTAGCTCTGTAGCCTCGCAGTCTCGTAAACTTGAAGATTCGTAGTCACGTAGTTCTGTAACCATGTGGTCTCATAGTCTCTTAGACTCGAAGAATTCTAGCCTAATATATTTGGAGCCAAAAGACTTTTGGGACCAAAAGACTGTAGTTGTCAATGACTGATGGAGCCAATGAATATTGGAGTCAATGAATATTGGAGCCATTGAATATTGGAGCCAATGAATATTGGAGCCAATGAATATTGGAACCAATGAATATTGGAACCAATGAATATTGCAGTCAATGATTATTGGAGCCAATGAATATTGTAGCCAAAGACTATTGGAGCCAATGACTATCGGAGCCAAAAAACTGTTGGAGCCAAAAGGCTGATGGAACCATTTGGAGCAATTCGAGCCAATTGATATTGGAGCTCATGGATATTGGAGTCAATGAATATTGGAGCCAATGAATATTGGAGCTAATGAATATTGGAGCCAATGAATATTGGAGTCAATGACAAATTAATGTGCTTACTTTTCGTCGATGGTGCTGCCTTTTCGTTGTCGGTGCTTCCAAATGTGCTTCCTTTTCGTTGGCGGTGCTGCCTTTTCTTTGTCGGTGCTTCCAAATGTGCTTCCTTTTCGTTGGTGGTGCTGCCTTTTCGTTGTCGGTGCTTCCAAATGTGCTTCCTTTTCGTTGGCGGTGCGGCCTTTTCGTTGATGGTGCTTCCTTTTCGTTGTCGGTGCTTCCAAATGTGCTTCCTTTTCGTTGGCGGTGCGACCTTTTCGTTGTCGGTGCTTCCAAATGTGCTTCCTTTTCGTTGGCGGTGCGGCCTTATCGTTGTCGGTGCTGCCTTTTCTTTGTCGGTGCTTCCAAATGTGCTGCCTTTTCGTTGTCGGTGCTGCCTTTTCGTTGTCGGTGCTTCCAAATGTGCTGCCTTTTCGTTGTCGGTGCTTCCAAATGTGCTGCCTTTTCGTTGTCGGTGCTGCCTTTTCGTTGTCGGTGCTTCCAAATGTGCTGCCTTTTCGTTGTCGGTGCTTCCAAATGTGCTGCCTTTTCGTTGTCGGTGCTTCCAAATGTGCTGCCTTTTCGTTGTTGGTCCTTCTATTTTTTATGTTGTTTTGACTCTAGTATTATTGTAAATGATTCTTGATTTGACTAGCGTATTATTCCATCCGGTGCATGTATATAAGCGAGTCCTAGACAGCAGGTCGGTCAGTTTGTTACTGTCGTCGACGGTGTAAGGATCACCTAGATTATTTCATCTGGTGCATAAGTCGCGTAATTACCTGTTCTTGAGAACTCGATGGCATCTTTACCGACTTTAACGTCGAACTCGATGGACGTTGTACCATCGTCTACGGGAACCTTGACGTCAGCGACGACAATGGTGGAGCAGATCTCGTTGGCAACGACGACGACGTCAACATTGGAGGAGATTTCAATAGATGTGATACCACCAGCAGAAGATAGCTTAATAACTACTGAGCTGGATGTGCAGGAAACCACGACGATCGACGATACGACCTCGATGGAGACTTCAATGGATGCTGATTTGACAACTAGCGAACATCGGTGCTGTTACTGCGACAAGATTTTCTCAAACAACAGCAATGCTCGGCGACACGAGAGGAGCGAATGTGTCAAGAACCTATATCGTAAAATGTTTGTTTGTGAGAAATGTCATAAGCAGTTTGCCAGAAAAGATAATATGAAAACGCACATGAAGGCATGTAAAGGTCCTGCTGTGCGGCAGAAAGTAAAGGTTTCGGTGCAACAGCGATGCATCGATGTTCATAAGAGTATGCCTGGAAATGGTACTATTGTTGCAACGTCCATATCTGGATCGGGTCTGAAAGGTTCGTCTACATCAGCACGGTATCCTTGCAGCTACTGTGATACGTCGTTCGCATTTTTCCATGATGCACGAAGACATGAGCGGAGCAAATGTAAAAAGAATCCTTCTCGTATAAGGTTTCGATGTGATGATTGTCATGAATGGTTTACTCGAATCGATAGTTTGCGACATCATGCGAAAAAATGTAAAGGTGGAGTCTGTGCTCCTACTGCTGAACTACCTGCCGACATTTCGACTCCTCGCTTTAGATTGGAGACACGAAAGTGTACAACCAAAAAAACAGATGCCCAGCAGTAGTTGGAAATAGGGGGTTCAAGAACAGGCGGAGGATCGAGGATCCGGCGGCCATCTTGGATGACGTCATCATGACCTTTGACCTTGACCTTTGACCTTGTCAATCTATGCTAATCTATGCTAATCTATGCCAATCCGTATGCTAATCTATGCTAATCCATGCCAATCTACGCTAATCTATGCTAATCCATGCTAATCTGTATGCCAATCCATGCTAATCCATCCGCCATTTTGTATTTCTAGAAATTTCCACCAACTTCGAATCGTGACGTCACCGTTGCACTTTGTGTCACGGACGCCATCTTGGATTTGAATTTTTTTTTTCGAACTTTGAAATTCGATGTAAACATCAACCGCCATCTTGTTTTCGTCTGCTGGTGGCCGCCATCTTGTTTTCGTCTGCTGGTGGCCGCCATCTTGTTTCGTCTGCTGCAGGCCGCCATCTTGTTTCCGTCTGCTGGAGGCAGCCATCTTGTGACGTCATATAGTTCTGTTGGTCGCCACCAGATAGCAGCAGGGATTATTTTATTTTTTTCTTTAACTAAAATAATTTCAGTGCCGAGGCTGGGATTCGATCCATGGGACGTGAAAACGTCCGGGATGTCGTGGTTACGAGGCGGACACCTTGACCACTAGACCACGAGACCAATTGGGATATGGTGGAATAAATAATCTATATATGCCACGTACTGACATCAAGTTTTATGATAAAAGGGGGGAGGGTGTCTTTGCCTTCCCAAATGCATGAAATTCAAATTATTATTATACCATCGCCATCTTTAATTCCAGCACAGACTACCAGATGGCGCCAAATTCAAAAATTAGTTGCCAGAGGCGCCGCCATCTTGGTTCTCAAGTTGGCTGGTAGATGTCGCTAGTATCGCGCGCCAAATTCAAAAATTAGTTGCCAGAGGCGCCGCCATCTTGGTTCTCAAGTTGGCTGGTAGATGTCGCTAGTATCACGCGCCAAATTCAAAAATTAGTTGCCAGAGGCGCCGCCATCTTGGTTCTCAAGTTGGCTGGTAGATGTCGCTAGTATCGCGCGCCAAATTCAAAATTAGTTGCCAGAGGTGCCGCCATCTTGGTTCTCAAGTTGGCTGGTAGATGGCGCCACCGTCGCCATATTTTAGTTAATATAATCGATACCAGATGACGCCACCGTCGCCATCTTTAGTTCCTAGTGTTGCTACCAGAGTGTGCCACCGTCACCATCTTTAATTCTTAAAGTTACCGCCGGAGCGCGCCACCGTCGCCATCTTTAATTCCTAAAGTGACTGCCGGATGGCGCCATTGTTGACCATATTTAATTCAAGGCATTGTCGCCAGATGACGCCAAGTTTGAATTTAAAAACATACAAGTGTTATGCAATGTGTAACCAGTCGAGACAAGTCGGTAGCCTGTATTCACCAAGTTCTCTGTTGCCGTCACTGCCATCCGGGTATCTGACGAGTCCTAATTAATATACTCGTACACATCCTACCTCTATGACCTCTACAAACAAACTGACCGTACCTACTCCAAAATGACATATATATTACACCCACATGCAAACATTTGATAACCATCAAGAATGTCAACATACAAAAATATATTAACCATCGCTGAAACAAATTTCCCAACATTAATTACAATAAAAAAAGTCTGGTAAGATACTGTATTTTGTCTATAATTCAATAAATGATGATAGAGTATTAATAAAATATTGGTGTTGTGTAGAGTCTCTCTCTTATTCTCGTAGTGGCGGAAGACATCTCGAAGGTAGTGTTACAATTTATGTATTAAAGCAATCACTCTAGCTGAGGAGGTTAATAACTTATAGTTACAACTTTTTAAAAATACTCTGAATTTAAAACAATTTTTAATAAGAGGGACCATTAAATGGTTTTTTGAAATTAAAGCAAACAACTTAAATGTTAAACACATATTTATTTAAATCTTATTACAAACAGCAAGGGATAAGAAAAAACACTGATTTAAAAGAATTAAATAATGAGTAATAAAAGTACATAATATTCACACACTGCACATCATAGTGACAAAGTCAACATAACCTATTTACATAAACCAGAGACCCAATACATAAATTTTATCATAACTACAAGTTACATAGAGTAAAAACATACTCTGAAATACATAATGAAGAGAAAATTGATATAAATATCATTATACTTTGCTCAATAGTTCCAGAAGTAATGAACGCACTGCTACACGAGCAATTTCAACAGTTCTTTCATCACTAGTGTTTTCTGTGGAACATACTTGAGTGGTGTCTTCACTGATCGGGCCTAGATGACTGAAATCTCGGGTTCGACTCTTGCGAGATGTAGGAAGGCGAAGCCGACGCCGGCGTTTAGGCTGGACTGCTACTGATGTAGTAGGTGCTGGCGATGTAGCACCCATCTGGGTACAGGCAGTTGATGTCTGGACTGACGAAGTCTGACCACATGCAGATGCTGGCGGTGACTGAATAGTTGAGGCACTGAATGTTGCAGAGAAATAATGTCATTTTTACCAGTACTCACGATAACTGATGTGTGAAGCTGTGCTAGCTCTGCCAGGCTGATGCTAGTTCTACAGGTATGACTGCAAGGCTGCAGTGCTGATGTCTCTAGGATGCTGAATGTCAGACTGGTTGTAACAACCTTTGGTGTCGTAGTACACACAAATTTAAGATTCGTCTTCATCACTATCCCCCAAGCCACTATCCGTTCCTTCATCCACATCTTCGTTCGCCTCTTGCGCTTCCTTTGCGGCCTCGATGCAGGTCATAACAGCCTGATATAAATAGGTAATAAATTCCTCTTCCTCAGGGAACTCAGCGAGAATGTTGAGGGTGGAGGATGTAAGGTGGTAATGTATATCATTAAAGTCCATACCTATGTAGTGACGTACTACCTCCATTACAAATTCCCGAACATCGTCCATCGTAACACTGTTTAAATTACAATCGCAAACACTCTCCGCGTAAACACTGGTGGAAGCCATGATGATAGGAGCGTGGTTAGAAGCAGACTACCACGTTAGCATGGAGATGTCGTCAGAGCCCCCCACACCACTGGGTGGCAGTTACGGTGACTCCAGAACTCGCTCGAAATATCCTGCACAACACATTCCAAAAACATGACGTAGCCTATGGTTGACGGCACAAACACCCTGAGTGGCTCTGTGTGTTTCCTCCTGCCCGAACACGCGCTGCTGTGAAAGCCTCTTCCCAAGCACAGACGTCACTCCCGCAGCAGACAATACAGGCGTATGCTACAGGAGCTAGAACAATTGAATAACCAAATATATTTAGACTACCCAACTACATAAATGACATGAGATAATTCCTGTGCGATAATCGTACTTTAAATGTTGTAATGTATGTATAAACATTAATCATTCCGAAGTACTTGAAAAAAAAAATGTAAGTGAGGTGTTATTCACCTTTAGCGCTTCTCGATTTCTGTATCCGCTACCCACGAATTAAATTGAGACGGGAAACCCCACCATTTCACAAAAGACCGGCCATTTCTTCGTTTGAGAACTTTCTCCACCAAATATGTGTCCGGATACATCGTAGGCTGGATCTCTTCAGCATAGAAGCCACCACGAATAGGCTTGTGGTCCAAGTCTTCTAGGTAGTAGGTCCTGGGTTCCGATTCACGAACATGTGTCACACGGAAAAGTTCAGAACTCCAATTCGTCGTGAAACCTTTCTCAAAGACACCTTTCTGCTTGGAGATTCTCACAATGTCACCAACATTAGCTTTATGCTTGCGTGTATCTTTCTTCTTCGTGTTGGTGAATACAGTCCCAAGCAGACGATCATCCTTTACATCTTTAGGCTTCATTTTCGTGGTAGAATGCACTGTGGAATTATATTCACTTATAAGTTTCGACAAAAGATCCAACCAAAAACACCTCAAAGTCTTTTACAAACATAATATTTATTACTCAATTTCTATCCTACTACAGAATCACTTGCGAAAGCCAGCAATCGTATAAACAATTAGCCCTGCATAGACGTGCAACGACTACTTCTTAGCTCCAAATGGCTCCAAATGCTCCAAAACGGCCTTCAAATGCCCCAACAGCTCCTTAACACAGCTCCAAATGGCTCCAAATGCTCCAAATGGCTCCAACAGCTCCAAAAGACTCCAAATGCTTGACAGCTCCAAATGCTCCAAATGGCTCCAACAGCTCCAAAAGGCTCCAAATGCTCCAAAAGGCTCCAATTGTTCCAAGAGCTCCATCTTCAATTGGTTCCAACTGATTCCAATTACTTTTCTTATCGAACTTGGCATGATTACTAACATGTCTTTATTAGTATACATTTTGACTGGCAGTGGTAACGTATTTTGCACCTTTAAGTTATAAGTTTTATTTAGAAATCAGATTTAGATAAATGGTAGATACCATTTGGAAAGAAAATATATTAATTTATCTTCAAGTTTATACACATACATTTAATTTAAGCCATTATTGTATGTAGCCAGCTTCCCTCAGTTCTTTGAGTATGAAGGATATTTCTTTAATGTTCGAATAGTTTCCTGCACAAAGCGATCCATGTAGTAGTCGTAGCCTGTCAACCAATATGTTAGGATCTTCCCATGAGGTATAATCAAACTCTTCTGCTGCGTTCATCATCTTTGCATGTTTATAATAAATATTATCTCTGGTGTCTATCGTTTTAATACCAACCTCAAGGTCACTTTCGTCATCGCGCCAGTGATTATCACAAGCTTGATCAGGATAATTTATTTTATTACGACGTTTCCATCGTTTTGGTCTCAAACCACCATCACAGTCTTCACTCTTGCATGCTTTTGGTGCTTCAGCACAATACTCAATCATGTCAGCCTTAGATGTGTCAGCACAGTCTTCGTTCACGCCAGCTTCTGATGTGTCACCACAGTCTTCAATCATGTCAGCACCACAAACTTGATCAGGATAATTTATTTTATTACGTCGTTTCCATCGTTTTGGTCTCAGACCGCCATCACAGTCTTCGATCTTACCTGCTTTAGGTGCTTCAGTACAGTACTCAATCATGTCAGCCTCAGATGTGTCACCACATTCTTCAATCATGCACGCTTCAGATGATTCACCAAAGTCTTCGACCTTGTAAGCTTCAGATGGTTCTCCATCTTTCTCATTTTCATGGAGACGACTAGATATTGGAGTAAATATATTTTCATTTCTAATGTGGTTACAACTACCTTCGTTTGTTTTAAATTTTAAATTATTATCTTCATCTAGATCAGTAATTTTAGCATTAGCTTTTTCGCCTTCGTTCCTCTTCCGCGATGTTGTCGCCCAGTCTTCGTTATCTTTATTCATCTTAATTGTACAGGTCTTGTAATGTCTATCCAAGTAATATCTTCTACCAAAGGATTTCTGACACTGACTGCAATGAAACGGTTTTTGACAAGGGCCCAAATTACACTCGCTTCTCTCATGTCGTTTAGCATTCTTTCTCAAGGTAAACACCTTGCTACAGTATCTACAGTGATGACGTTTCGATACAGCGTCAGATCCTAAATCGGAATTCATATTAGTTACCGAGACTAATGACAGATGCAAACTAAGAGTTTTAAATTAGATATATTACTTAAATAGAATTTTTTAATTATTTCATCAGCGAGATTAATCAGAAGCACTCGGAGAAATCCATCAGATGTCTAGTTAGGTATAATCAGAAGCACACGGAGTAAACCACCATAATATTATCAAGAATAATCGCAAGCTCACGGAGTAAACCGCCATAATATTGTCAAGAATAATCAGGAGCACACGGAGAAAACCACCATAATATTAACAATAATAATCGGAAGCACACGGAGAAAATCATCATAATATTGACAAGAATAATCAGAAGCACACGGAGAAAACCATCACAAGTTTTCTTTGATATCATAAAAATACAGAAAAAATATTTAATAAATAACAAAAAAAAATTAATAAAAAATTTTAAATGACAAAATAAAATACAAAAATACATAAAATTCTGGCTTGTACTAGAACTATATCTTTGCTCAACAATGAGAAGTTCACAAGCTAGCAGAATCTGTTTATGTATTTTTGTATTTTATTTTGTCATTTAAAATTTTTTATTAATTTTTTTTTGTTATTTATTAAATATTTTTTCTGTATTTTTATGATATCAAAGAAAACTTGTGATGGTTTTCTCCGTGTGCTTCTGATTATTCTTGTCAATATTATGATGATTTTCTCCGTGTGCTTCCGATTATTATTGTTAATATTATGGTGGTTTTCTCCGTGTGCTCCTGATTATTCTTGACAATATTATGGCGGTTTACTCCGTGAGCTTGCGATTATTCTTGATAATATTATGGTGGTTTACTCCGTGTGCTTCTGATTATACCTAACTAGACATCTGATGGATTTCTCCGAGTGCTTCTGATTAATCTCGCTGATGAAATAATTAAAAAATTCTATTTAAGTAATATATCTAATTTAAAACTCTTAGTTTGCATCTGTCATTAGTCTCGGTAACTAATATGAATTCCGATTTAGGATCTGACGCTGTATCGAAACGTCATCACTGTAGATACTGTAGCAAGGTGTTTACCTTGAGAAAGAATGCTAAACGACATGAGAGAAGCGAGTGTAATTTGGGCCCTTGTCAAAAACCGTTTCATTGCAGTCAGTGTCAGAAATCCTTTGGTAGAAGATATTACTTGGATAGACATTACAAGACCTGTACAATTAAGATGAATAAAGATAACGAAGACTGGGCGACAACATCGCGGAAGAGGAACGAAGGCGAAAAAGCTAATGCTAAAATTACTGATCTAGATGAAGATAATAATTTAAAATTTAAAACAAACGAAGGTAGTTGTAACCACATTAGAAATGAAAATATATTTACTCCAATATCTAGTCGTCTCCATGAAAATGAGAAAGATGGAGAACCATCTGAAGCTTACAAGGTCGAAGACTTTGGTGAATCATCTGAAGCGTGCATGATTGAAGAATGTGGTGACACATCTGAGGCTGACATGATTGAGTACTGTACTGAAGCACCTAAAGCAGGTAAGATCGAAGACTGTGATGGCGGTCTGAGACCAAAACGATGGAAACGACGTAATAAAATAAATTATCCTGATCAAGTTTGTGGTGCTGACATGATTGAAGACTGTGGTGACACATCAGAAGCTGGCGTGAACGAAGACTGTGCTGACACATCTAAGGCTGACATGATTGAGTATTGTGCTGAAGCACCAAAAGCATGCAAGAGTGAAGACTGTGATGGTGGTTTGAGACCAAAACGATGGAAACGTCGTAATAAAATAAATTATCCTGATCAAGCTTGTGATAATCACTGGCGCGATGACGAAAGTGACCTTGAGGTTGGTATTAAAACGATAGACACCAGAGATAATATTTATTATAAACATGCAAAGATGATGAACGCAGCAGAAGAGTTTGATTATACCTCATGGGAAGATCCTAACATATTGGTTGACAGGCTACGACTACTACATGGATCGCTTTGTGCAGGAAACTATTCGAACATTAAAGAAATATCCTTCATACTCAAAGAACTGAGGGAAGCTGGCTACATACAATAATGGCTTAAATTAAATGTATGTGTATAAACTTGAAGATAAATTAATATATTTTCTTTCCAAATGGTATCTACCATTTATCTAAATCTGATTTCTAAATAAAACTTATAACTTAAAGGTGCAAAATACGTTACCACTGCCAGTCAAAATGTATACTAATAAAGACATGTTAGTAATCATGCCAAGTTCGATAAGAAAAGTAATTGGAATCAGTTGGAACCAATTGAAGATGGAGCTCTTGGAACAATTGGAGCCTTTTGGAGCATTTGGAGCCTTTTGGAGCTGTTGGAGCCATTTGGAGCATTTGGAGCTGTCAAGCATTTGGAGTCTTTTGGAGCTGTTGGAGCCATTTGGAGCATTTGGAGCCATTTGGAGCTGTGTTAAGGAGCTGTTGGGGCATTTGAAGGCCGTTTTGGAGCATTTGGAGCCATTTGGAGCTAAGAAGTAGTCGTTGCACGTCTATGCAGGGCTAATTGTTTATACGATTGCTGGCTTTCGCAAGTGATTCTGTAGTAGGATAGAAATTGAGTAATAAATATTATGTTTGTAAAAGACTTTGAGGTGTTTTTGGTTGGATCTTTTGTCGAAACTTATAAGTGAATATAATTCCACAGTGCATTCTACCACGAAAATGAAGCCTAAAGATGTAAAGGATGATCGTCTGCTTGGGACTGTATTCACCAACACGAAGAAGAAAGATACACGCAAGCATAAAGCTAATGTTGGTGACATTGTGAGAATCTCCAAGCAGAAAGGTGTCTTTGAGAAAGGTTTCACGACGAATTGGAGTTCTGAACTTTTCCGTGTGACACATGTTCGTGAATCGGAACCCAGGACCTACTACCTCGAAGACTTGGACCACAAGCCTATTCGTGGTGGCTTCTATGCTGAAGAGATCCAGCCTACGATGTATCCGGACACATATTTGGTGGAGAAAGTTCTCAAACGAAGAAATGGCCGGTCTTTTGTGAAATGGTGGGGTTTCCCGTCTCAATTTAATTCGTGGGTAGCGGATACAGAAATCGAGAAGCGCTAAAGGTGAATAACACCTCACTTACATTTTTTTTTTCAAGTACTTCGGAATGATTAATGTTTATACATACATTACAACATTTAAAGTACGATTATCGCACAGGAATTATCTCATGTCATTTATGTAGTTGGGTAGTCTAAATATATTTGGTTATTCAATTGTTCTAGCTCCTGTAGCATACGCCTGTATTGTCTGCTGCGGGAGTGACGTCTGTGCTTGGGAAGAGGCTTTCACAGCAGCGCGTGTTCGGGCAGGAGGAAACACACAGAGCCACTCAGGGTGTTTGTGCCGTCAACCATAGGCTACGTCATGTTTTTGGAATGTGTTGTGCAGGATATTTCGAGCGAGTTCTGGAGTCACCGTAACTGCCACCCAGTGGTGTGGGGGGCTCTGACGACATCTCCATGCTAACGTGGTAGTCTGCTTCTAACCACGCTCCTATCATCATGGCTTCCACCAGTGTTTACGCGGAGAGTGTTTGCGATTGTAATTTAAACAGTGTTACGATGGACGATGTTCGGGAATTTGTAATGGAGGTAGTACGTCACTACATAGGTATGGACTTTAATGATATACATTACCACCTTACATCCTCCACCCTCAACATTCTCGCTGAGTTCCCTGAGGAAGAGGAATTTATTACCTATTTATATCAGGCTGTTATGACCTGCATCGAGGCCGCAAAGGAAGCGCAAGAGGCGAACGAAGATGTGGATGAAGGAACGGATAGTGGCTTGGGGGATAGTGATGAAGACGAATCTTAAATTTGTGTGTACTACGACACCAAAGGTTGTTACAACCAGTCTGACATTCAGCATCCTAGAGACATCAGCACTGCAGCCTTGCAGGCATACCTGTAGAACTAGCATCAGCCTGGCAGAGCTAGCACAGCTTCACACATCAGTTATCGTGAGTACTGGTAAAAATGACATTATTTCTCTGCAACATTCAGTGCCTCAACTATTCAGTCACCGCCAGCATCTGCATGTGGTCAGACTTCGTCAGTCCAGACATCAACTGCCTGTACCCAGATGGGTGCTACATCGCCAGCACCTACTACATCAGTAGCAGTCCAGCCTAAACGCCGGCGTCGGCTTCGCCTTCCTACATCTCGCAAGAGTCGAACCCGAGATTTCAGTCATCTAGGCCCGATCAGTGAAGACACCACTCAAGTATGTTCCACAGAAAACACTAGTGATGAAAGAACTGTTGAAATTGCTCGTGTAGCAGTGCGTTCATTACTTCTGGAACTATTGAGCAAAGTATAATGATATTTATATCAATTTTCTCTTCATTATGTATTTCAGAGTATGTTTTTACTCTATGTAACTTGTAGTTATGATAAAATTTATGTATTGGGTCTCTGGTTTATGTAAATAGGTTATGTTGACTTTGTCACTATGATGTGCAGTGTGTGAATATTATGTACTTTTATTACTCATTATTTAATTCTTTTAAATCAGTGTTTTTTCTTATCCCTTGCTGTTTGTAATAAGATTTAAATAAATATGTGTTTAACATTTAAGTTGTTTGCTTTAATTTCAAAAAACCATTTAATGGTCCCTCTTATTAAAAATTGTTTTAAATTCAGAGTATTTTTAAAAAGTTGTAACTATAAGTTATTAACCTCCTCAGCTAGAGTGATTGCTTTAATACATAAATTGTAACACTACCTTCGAGATGTCTTCCGCCACTACGAGAATAAGAGAGAGACTCTACACAACACCAATATTTTATTAATACTCTATCATCATTTATTGAATTATAGACAAAATACAGTATCTTACCAGACTTTTTTTATTGTAATTAATGTTGGGAAATTTGTTTCAGCGATGGTTAATATATTTTTGTATGTTGACATTCTTGATGGTTATCAAATGTTTGCATGTGGGTGTAATATATATGTCATTTTGGAGTAGGTACGGTCAGTTTGTTTGTAGAGGTCATAGAGGTAGGATGTGTACGAGTATATTAATTAGGACTCGTCAGATACCCGGATGGCAGTGACGGCAACAGAGAACTTGGTGAATACAGGCTACCGACTTGTCTCGACTGGTTACACATTGCATAACACTTGTATGTTTTTAAATTCAAACTTGGCGTCATCTGGCGACAATGCCTTGAATTAAATATGGTCAACAATGGCGCCATCCGGCAGTCACTTTAGGAATTAAAGATGGCGACGGTGGCGCGCTCCGGCGGTAACTTTAAGAATTAAAGATGGTGACGGTGGCACACTCTGGTAGCAACACTAGGAACTAAAGATGGCGACGGTGGCGTCATCTGGTATCGATTATATTAACTAAAATATGGCGACGGTGGCGCCATCTACCAGCCAACTTGAGAACCAAGATGGCGGCACCTCTGGCAACTAATTTTGAATTTGGCGCGCGATACTAGCGACATCTACCAGCCAACTTGAGAACCAAGATGGCGGCGCCTCTGGCAACTAATTTTTGAATTTGGCGCGTGATACTAGCGACATCTACCAGCCAACTTGAGAACCAAGATGGCGGCGCCTCTGGCAACTAATTTTTGAATTTGGCGCGCGATACTAGCGACATCTACCAGCCAACTTGAGAACCAAGATGGCGGCGCCTCTGGCAACTAATTTTTGAATTTGGCGCCATCTGGTAGTCTGTGCTGGAATTAAAGATGGCGATGGTATAATAATAATTTGAATTTCATGCATTTGGGAAGGCAAAGACACCCTCCCCCCTTTTATCATAAAACTTGATGTCAGTACGTGGCATATATAGATTATTTATTCCACCATATCCCAATTGGTCTCGTGGTCTAGTGGTCAAGGTGTCCGCCTCGTAACCACGACATCCCGGACGTTTTCACGTCCCATGGATCGAATCCCAGCCTCGGCACTGAAATTATTTTAGTTAAAGAAAAAAATAAAATAATCCCTGCTGCTATCTGGTGGCGACCAACAGAACTATATGACGTCACAAGATGGCTGCCTCCAGCAGACGGAAACAAGATGGCGGCCTGCAGCAGACGAAACAAGATGGCGGCCACCAGCAGACGAAAACAAGATGGCGGCCACCAGCAGACGAAAACAAGATGGCGGTTGATGTTTACATCGAATTTCAAAGTTCGAAAAAAAAATTCAAATCCAAGATGGCGTCCGTGACACAAAGTGCAACGGTGACGTCACGATTCGAAGTTGGTGGAAATTTCTAGAAATACAAAATGGCGGATGGATTAGCATGGATTGGCATACAGATTAGCATGGATTAGCATAGATTAGCGTAGATTGGCATGGATTAGCATAGATTAGCATACGGATTGGCATAGATTAGCATAGATTAGCATAGATTGACAAGGTCAAAGGTCAAGGTCAAAGGTCATGATGACGTCATCCAAGATGGCCGCCGATGACGTCATCCAAGATGGCCGCCGATGACGTCATCCAAGATGGCGGGCTCCTGGCTCCTGCGCCTGTGCTTGAACCCCCCATTTCCAACTACTCCCAGCAACCGATTGTTATGACGTCTGAACATGGAACTAAACCTAAGACTGTGTTCGGAGCATTACAAGTGAACGAAATGGCTTCTACTTGGCGCAGTCTGCATTTCGTGGAATGTTGAAAGACTACTATTATCTAAATACGTTCGGTGAGTCGAAGGACAGTTGTAATTTTCTTGACGATATCAGACAGAAGATAATCAATCAGCTTACTGTTGATGTAGCAACAAACGGACCTTTGAAATATAACTTGTGGTTGGACTGTATATATGGAAAGCCATATCCGTTCGATGACAAAGTGAAGAAGTGTGCATTCAAGACATCGGCTGCAGTAATTTACAGTTCTAACGATGTGAAGCAAACTGTTAAAAACGGTATCCAGAAACTCTGTCAAGAAGAGGTGGACTATGTCTGTAAAGGTTCTGGCTGGACTCTGTCTAGCATAAACCGATTGGAGCTAAGAATTAGTCATTTCACACCGCTGCGGAACTAAATGATTATAAGATTGCTGGCTTTCGTAAGTGATCCTGTAGTAGAATAGAAATTATGTAATAAATATTAAGTTTGTAAAAGAACTTACAGTGTTTAATTCCTCGAACCTGTTACTTTTATGTTAAATTGATGTTATATTTAATTTTTTTGCATCATCCTAGATCGTACCAAGGACCTTAGTCGATCTAATTAATCAGTATATTGATCGGAAATTTATTTAATGATTTCTGAACTTTTTCCCGGATCTCTAGCATTAAAATTACACATTTCCAATGTGGTGGTCTTGATGTCTGATAGGATGGTGGTCGTAGAGGATTTAGAGTCTCTTTACGAATGTTGAACATGGTTTATTTAAATTATTTTTTTACATAAGATTAAACATTATTGCAACGATCGGGTATCGAACCGAGGACGGGAATCGATCGAATCAATATGTAAATTAATGAGTGATTTATTTAATGAATTTTGGAACTTTTCCCGAATTTCTAGCTAAATAATTACGGATTTTCAAGATGGCGGCCAAATGACAAGATGGCGGGTGTCACAGTAATAAATGATTACTGCACTCTAGTGGGTAAGAATTAAACTAGCATGGTGTCAGCGCACTCTAGCCGACGATACAATGATGTTGGCTTCCAGCATCGAAGACAAGATGGCGGACATGACGTCATACTACCTGATGGTATATGTGCATTGGTAAAAGTGGTGGGGGTCAGTCTGCCAGCAGCCACCTAGGGGGAAGGATCGGTCGCCATTTTTATTTTTTTTGCACTCGTCGTGTTCGAACCGAGGACTCCGAACTCCGTGTCGTTTTTGTAATTTTTTATTTATAATTTATTAAAATTTTATTAAATGAATTTTTTTTATAATTTTTAAAAAAAATTTCATTAAAATCGGATAATACATAAAAGAGTTAAAGATGGCGGCCGTAACGGAAATTGCAACGGTGACGTCATCATTCAAAATGGCGGAAAACACGTCACCTGAATGTTCGAGAAAACACAATGACGTCATCCAAAATGGCGGATCCAAGATGGCGGATCCAAGATGGCCGCCGGGGTCAAGGTCAAAGGTCATGGTATCCTTATTCCTAGAAATGGCTTAACTGAGGCTTGAGTTAAGAATGCTTAAGCCTATTTTAGGAATTGGTGTTCTTTCTAAGGCAAAAGACATTTGTGGTTTTTTGAAATCCTAATTTTTCCTCGAAACGGGAATTTTTCCCCTCGAAAACGGGAAATTTTGAGTCATTTTGAGTCATTTTTGAGGAATTTTGAGGAATTTTTGCCGCCATGACGTCACAAATCCAAGATGGTGGACCGACAATCACAATACACATCCTGCATCCTGTTTCCGGAAATACTATTATATACTACTCACGTCACTGTCGTGCCTTCACTGGTTGACCTCTCATTTCACTTTAACCCCAGGGCGCACATAAAATGGTCAGATGATTGTAAGGCAGTGGTCATTGGCTGCTAGTTCTTCAGGCCGTGTTGAGAATAATTTTTCAATAAGTGTACAGACATTTACGATCTAGACTGTCTCCAAATAATAAAATATTATTACTAATGGGAGCAACAGTTCCGGAAAGGATGGCCCATTAAATTTAGTGCATTTTTTATATAAGCTAATATTCACACTTTCAATAAAATTAGAACAATTTCAATGTCTGTCCTTAAATTAATAACACTTTCACAAGTCTTCTGTTCACTCTACCCACTGAAGCTCGATTGAGGCAGTGGCTCTCACTTCTGTTTGTCTCTCAACGCGCACCTTGGTGTCCACACGTTGCTTCGCACTGCTCACTCGTCCGCACTCGTCTCGGATGCACCAAACCTCGCGCATGATGTCTTCTCGTCGCCCACTATCGCTCGCCAAGGGAAATACTCGCCCTCTTCGCTTCACTGCCCTCGCAGGTCCACCTCTTCGTTTATTCACCTATCAGACCTGCTCTGGAATGGACACGTAGCCCTTAGAAGTGTCGCGTCATCAGAATCATAACTTAACACTCGAAGCTACAAGAACAGTGGCGTCCTAGTTAACACCACTTCACGCAGACTCGAGGGTGAGATATTGAGATTACCGCAGAGAAACGGGCTCTACCTGCTTCACGGCAGGCTGCCGGCTGGCTGGCCAGCCTCATCTCTAGCGCCCTCGTAACAATAATTCAGCAAGTTTTTTTTACGTTAACAGCAACAATAATATCCAGATCATCACATTTGTACCTTCTAGGGTTAGCATGACCCCTCTGTAACAACAGGCACTTCTTTGTCATGAACCAAGACAACTGTTCTTTAATGCAAATAAATGCGCGCAAACTAGTATGTTGAAACGACATGATTTCATTAATGTTTTAATAATAAATCCATAAAAGCGTTATAAACATCTACTAGAAATTTATTTGTACTAGAAATTAATTTTTAAAACTTCATTTATACTCATATATGGTGTTTTTCTAATACTGCATAATGAAAATATTTTATTAAACACTAAATATCTGTCACCCCAAACATTTGAACCTTCATCAACAAAGGTAGCGTTTATTAGTCACATGCTTGTTATTAAGGAACATTACTAGAGACATGCAAAATTCGCGGATTCATTTCGCGATAGGCTAGCATCAAAACAACTATACCTTCGTACCGCTTCTGCGATTGGCCCATATTTTATCCGGGGAAAGTTAACCAATGGGAAAATCTAAACCATGATAGTGCCGAATTACGGACAGCCTAGTTGGGACGTCTGACGCGTTAGTAGCCAATGATCAGGTGTCATTTCCGCGAGTATTTAAAGGACTGTGGAGTCTATCCTAGAGGTAAAATTCAAATGATTATACCTTAGTGCTGCTTCTGTCATTGGTTCTCTGTTAATCTGGAGGACTGAGGGCCAATTAGAGACCCTCACTCATAGAAATGTCGAATCACAGGCCACCCAGTCGAGACGACTCACAAGTCAACAGCCAATGAACAGTTGTCATTTTCCCGAGTGTGTAGAGGATATTGGAGTCTATCCTGGAGGTCATTGAATCCGAGAAATTCACGGGTCTCTAGACATTACTTAAAAATTTCATGAAAGCAGGGATAAGTTCTAAATAGCGTAGACGAGATCATTATTTCACTCTGCAGGAACTCCACAATGCATCAGGCTAGAAGGGAATGCTTCAATGTGTCGCAAACGTTACCGCAGTAGCGTGGAAGAACTGACACATTTTCACGTGAAGCCTGTTTTGACGGACGTGACATGACGAACGAATGAGGTTCTTCGAACAACGCAGAAGTAGCGATACCACGATGCGCTCATGTTTTCCGTTGGTTGCATTCTTTCCTGCGAAGCGCTATCTCGTGTTGCGTGATAAGATACGTCACTCAGAAACAAAAATCTGCAATAATTTCTTTTTTTTTTTTTACTTTCTCTTCCATAAATGTTCTCTATTTTTTTTTAAAAAAAGTGATATTGCTAAATGTGTTCTAACTGCGCCATAAATGTTTAACCGATAAAACCCAATTCTAACTCATGACTAGTTTTTTTTACTGTAGTTAGGTTTCATTCAGCCCGTCAGCAACCCAACCAAAAATTAAGCCGGCCTGAATAAACATTTTTTTTTTAAGAATAAATGCTAGAAAAAATTCGCGCATTCTAAGCAACAATCAATAAAAGTATGCCTTTGTACCTCTTCTGCGATTGGCCCACATATTTTGTCCAGAGACCTGCGAGCCAGTGATAAACCATAAACCAATCACGGACAACCCAGTTGAGACGTCTCGCGAGTCAGTGTGCAGAGTATGCACAAGACTGTGGAGTCTATCCTGGAGGTCAGTGAACCCAAGAATTTCTCCGGTCCCTAGTAAATGCTAATTTTTGAGGTAATGCAGTTTTAATGCATATTTATAATACGGCCCGAAGATAGAATGATACTTTTATGATGTTAATATAACAAACTTTGGTGGGATGAGAAAAGAGAGCAAGAGCCGAAGTGAGTATCCGCCCCGGAGTCAAGATGACGCCTGCAGTTACTATTGTTACAAAATCTATGGGTCAGTTACGGAAAGGATAGCCAATTAGACGAAAGTCTGTTTATTTACCACCATTATATGTAGACTTGCTCTCTCTAAATTTATTTACACCTCCAATACCAATCAGTAGGGACCGGAAAAATTCGCGTTTTCAATGACCTCTAGGTTAGACTCCATGATCCTCTATGTACTTGTGCAGATTACACCTGCTGATTGGCTACTAACTTGTGACACGTGTTAACTGGGAAGCTTGTGATTCGATACTTCCCCTGTCAAACGTTTTCCATTGGTCCAGAGTCCTTCAGATAAACTGTGGCCCAATCACTGAAGCAGCAAGAAAGGCAAATGTATTTGGATTCTAGCCTATCGCGAAATGAACCCGCGAATTTTTCAGGTCTCTACCGATCAGCAATGTCCTCGCCGGTCCAAATATGGCGGAATTTAAGGAAAATTGGGATAGCGAACAACGATAAGACTGCAATAAATTATATTAATCCTAATAAGTTCAATTCTCATTTCTCAAAAAAAAAGAAATAATAATTCAATTGCTATGGCCCCTGATGTCAAAAATCTTACAGAAAAAAAATTACAAGCAAAATTTAACGATGAGATTGAAACATTTGACTTCGGAAGTATAATTACCACAATCGATAAGAAAGCAGTTTACCGTATAAAGAGTACGGGAATTGGGACAGATGGTTTACTTATTTACTTAATTAAATTACTTTCCCCTTGCCTGATTTCCCCTCTTCATAAAATATTTAATTTTTTCTTTATGAAACATGCAATTCTCCAGAGCCTGGAAACGTGCATACGGAAAGTCTAACCCTAAAACCCATAAGCCTGCCTCTAAGGACAACCGTGCCATATCCATACTCCCTGTCCTCTCTGAGGCACTTGGTTAGTTAGTACTGGAGCAGTTAAAGATCTCAATTTGATTCGAATAAACTTCTTGATGAATAACAGTCGGGTTTTTGGGCTCGTCACAGTACAAGCACTGCACTTGCAAATAATTGATGATATTATATTTGCAGAGACCGGAAAAATTCGCGTGTTCAATGGCCTCTAGGATAGACTCCATGATCCTCTATGTACTTGTGCAGATTACACCTGCTGATTGGCTACTAACTCGTTACACGTGTTAACTGGGAAGCTTGTGATTCGATACTTCTTCTGTCGAACGTTTTTCATTGGTACAGAGTCCTTCAGATAAACTGTGGCCCAATCACTGAAGCAGCAAGGAAGGCAAATGTATTTGGATTCTATCCTATCGCGAAATGAACCCGCGAATTTATCAGGTATCTACCAATATCTAATAAATAGAGACCGGAAAAATTCACGAATTCATTTCGCGATAGGCTAAAAACAAATAGTTATACCTCAGTGCTGCCTCTGCTATTGGCTCACAACTCACCTGGATGACTCTGGGCCAATGAGAAACACCCAACCAAAGCTTTATCGAATCACAGGCTGCTACGATGGGACGTCTCAAAAGACAGCAGCCACGAGTGGGTGACATTTTACCGAGTGTACGTATAACTATGGAGTTCATCCTGGAGGTCATTGAACCCGCGAATTTTTCCGGTCTCTACTAATAAATTGTATGTTCAGATACAAAGGAAAGCATACATCAAATTTAATTTGAAAATGACTCGTTACCTTAAATGTTTATGTATTTTTTTAATGTAAATAAATATGGTAGATATGCGAGAAATTCGTCTGACGGTATCCGATGTGTTTCCTGGTGGCCCTAAATTCCCGGATGATATTCCTGCAGTTACGTGCGCCCTTCCTGCAATAGAATTCAAGATGACAATCAACCAACACGTAACATGAACTTAGATTTCATAAGCGTGTATTTTAATATAAATAGTTCACAAACGCACAGTTCCGTAGTGCCTCTGGCCTGCGCCTCTTCATCCTCCGTGCTTATAAAAACAATCTGGAGTTACTAGCTTTCGGAGCCATTGATGGCTGTAGTTAGTTCCTTTCTTCTCACGAGTGGCGGTCCTCAGTTCTGGAGCAGCTCCGCTGGTAGTAACACCCCCTCCCCCACCCGCCGCTTACACGCTGACAGGTTCAGACAAGTCAGGCGTCAACTAGCAGTGGGCGGGGGGGGGGGATGGGGGGGAGCTCTTCTACTCTTCTAGGCCAGTCAATAAGAGGCAAAGTAAGCACTTTTTACCAGCAGACATGAAAACTTGATATAAGGGTAATTCGAGGACGCTGAATCGAATTGTGTTAATTTTTTTTTTTGAAATCGGATGTGAAGTTTTTGGAGAAAAGGGTTAAAAATTGGTTTGAGCCAGTTTTTCTCAGAATCTAGGCGTTTAGGCGAAACAAGTTTCAAACAAAAGTTGTGGAGAATCAAAAAATACACAAAAAAAAATTCCCAGGTCCATCTTCGTATTTGTAAACATGAGCGAGAAATATTGGAGAGAAAGTAGTAAAGCGTAATTGTAAAGTGGGGCTAGTGTACGTGCGAGCGTACGTGTGAACTAAACTCAAACGAAGGGTCTTCGGCAATTCTCGGCCCTCTCCGTCATGACTAGCCAGTGCCTCTTATTGACTGGCCTTTGACCACCGCCCAGCAATGTGCGCATTACTTTAGAGGAATTCGTTTTTCTCAAAAATCTCAGTGATGACAATTAGGGAACCCTGAATAATGGTTTCATAAGGAGCTTAGCTATGCTTTTATAAAAATAAATAATAATTAGAGAAATATTTAATTGAATGCATGAAAACTAGGCTGAATACAGCTTATAAACAGTACTCTCATTAACGAATAAAAGTGATTTAAACATAAAAATTATAAACATTTTGTCCACAATAATAAATGGGGGATTTAGTTTTCTATAAAGCGTTTTTTAGATAAAAAAAAAGGGTTTAATTATGCAAATGACTGAGAAAATTTCGAGACTGTTATAAGTAGGTACACAAGTTCTGCAACTGTGATGAACCCTCTAAAGGTTCCAGCTCAGAAAAAAATATTATATACCCCTACATACAAACACACACACATATATACACATATATATACATATATACACATAAACACACAAAATACGTAACTCTATATGCTTGTTGATTATTCTTAAGGTTTTACCATTGAGATGTATTATATTCGGAAGCACTCATTTCTTTCTTAAAACCAAACATACGCCTTCACATTTATAGCGGCGTTTTTTTTTCTTCCGTAAAATGACATCATAATATTGTGATACTTTTTTTTAATTTTTCTTATCCCATAATTGACTTCGTATTTAATCTGTCCTGGAGATACAATAACTTAAAATAAATCAAAACTTACCCATTTTTCACACCCTTAAAACACAAATATTAATACAAGAACCCTTACTCTACATGTTTTTCTTTCCTATTTTCTTACCTCCATTTATAATTGAATCGGAAGTGATTTTTTTTCGTTTTAAAACTATACTTACACTTTTTTTCACCTCTTAGTGTTTGAATTAAGCAAAATCGTAAATTGTGGCTGGTGTTAACATATTTTTATTAATGGTAACCAAATTTCTAATGCTGGGTTAGAGAATGTTATAAAGTATATTATTATTGGTTGATTATTGTTATTATCGCTACCCAACATCTTTTTCAATGCTTGATTATCTTAAACATATTTACCACATTTTCACATCTGAAAGGTTGAATTTCGCATAACGGTTCATTTGTAGTTGGCAGTAATCGTACCTATTTTTATTATTGGCGCCCAATATCCATTCGGTGATATATTATTCTTTCTTAAAACCATATTTATCCCTTTGTTAACCACTAGGGGTAGTATTTCGCAAACTGGTAAATATGTGATTGGTAGTTCTTGTATGCTGATTATTGCTACCCAATATACTTATGTTTTGTTGCTTAATTAAATTTGGAGATATGTGTATTTATCTTAAAACCATATTCACCCCTAATGGGCGAACCCTTAGGGGTTAAATTTCGAAAAATGGTAAAACATTTTTGGGTAATTTTTTGTATATTTATCATTAGGTCTTAATACCTTTTCTTATGTTTGATTGGATTCGGAAATAATTGTTTTATCTTAAAATCATATTTATCCCTTTTTAACTCATTCGGATTTGAATTTCACAAAAAGGTAAAATTTTTGTTCGTAGTTAACGTATGCTTATTACTGATACCTAGAGACCTGAAAAATTCGCGGGTTCATTTCATGATAGGATAGAATCCAAATACATTTGCCTTTCTTGCTGCTTCAGTGATTGGGCACAGTTTATCTGAATGACTCTGGACCAATGGAAAACGTTTGACAGAAGAAGTATCGAATCACAAGCTTCCCAGTTAACACGTGTCACGAGTTAGTAGCCAATCAGCAGGTATAATCTGCACAAGTACATAGAGATCATGGAGTCTATCCTAAGGTCATTGAAAACGAGAAATTTTTCCGGTCCCTACTGATACCTAATATATTTTCCTACGCTTGATTAGATTCGAAGATACATATTTATTGTAAAACCATATTTACACTTAAGGGGCCTACTTATGGTCTTGTTTCAGAAATACAGTTTTGAGAAATAAGAAACAAATGAGTGTAGATAATTGTAAACAGTTTTATTCAAAAAGGTGCATTATGCAAGATTTGTAATGAAGTGACTGAAATGCAGGTAAAAAGTTTGCCTTTGGCTTATTCACACCAAAGAAATTGCAATCTTTACAATATAATAATTATATCAGCTGCCCTCATACCCCGCCATTCAATGACATTCGACAATGCTGGGTAAATTTTAGTCTATATGTCGCCAAAAACCAGAGACATAAATACACTGCCAGATTTTCATCCAAAGCGCATTTTTCATTATTGAGTTACGATTGGCTAGTCGCTAGTATATCCGAACTGCCAACATAAAGTTTGTGTTCACACGCTATTTTATTACATTGCATTCGTGTATCTTTGGTTTTGTTTTTGCTGCTTTAAAAGTAAAAGTTATGCTAAGTTAGGTATGTTACATGTTTTCGATTCCTATAAAAATATTTATATATAGGCCTATATATTTTTTCTCTTTTCGTGAGAGAGGGTTTTCTCATGCGTGTGTTATCTTAACTAAAATAGAAGGTTTTGGTTAGGTTAGGACAAACACATTAAAAAATACTCTACAATGAATGTGTTTTAAAATGGCGTGTATTGTTCCGACGTGGAAGATCGACTGACTCCGGATGTTCCCGGGACTGTTCGGGCATGTGCCGTGACGTCAGAGCGTGAGTGGCGCCGCGTCAGACCTCCCGCCACGCCCGCCACACATGACGTCATCCTCGCGCCTCGAGCAGCGCCAATAGCACCGCCCACTACCGCTTCGACCTTGAGGGGGGGGGGGGGGAGATCTGCCACGGCGCCGGGCTGGAGGATGGTTCTTCGAACAGGAGCTCGGAGAAGTGGACATTCGGACAAGTGGTAGGCCCCCGAGGATGACCAGACAAGCATTTGCAGACTACAAACATTAGAAATAAAAAAACGAATAATAATAAAAAAAACGATATCTACCAACTGACTGAAAACGGTACCTTTCCATAATGTATAAAATTCATAATTATCTAATTTCATGTCATATATATACTATCATAACTTTTAAATTGGCCGTTGTATGTGTACAGGATTTAGGTAATAACAACATTAAAAGTGAGGTTAGTATCTGTGCTTCGTAAAATAATCTAACACCATTAAAACTGTGAGTGTTTTATACATTGGACTATGAAAATTATATTATTTCTGTAAATATAGTGTAAACTACAAAGTAGGTACACTGAAACACTAGTAAGAAACACGTTTTTTTTAAAAAAGATTATTTTTTACTGTCGAGCCGAGCTCCAGTTATAAGAGTAAATGGTTTACTTATGAAAGAATGATTCATTTGTGGATGGACATTTAAATTGTTGTAATTTAATGAATAGTTTAGATATTAGGAAACAGATGAAACTGCAAGTAATTGCACTATTCTCTCCGAACCTGTGTTACAATACTGCACACCGCCTGCCGGATGTCTGCGAGTGGCGGTCCTAGAGGCAGTGCTACGATGTGCAGTGTCTTCATGTACCTGTGACTGGGATAGCCCTACAGGGAACAGCGTTCATAAGGGGACCTACCATGCAAAATAGGGGCAAAAAACTCTTTATTACAACGTTTTTAAACCAACCCAAAAATTAAATTTTGACGATTTAGCAAGATCGTAGAGTTTACATATATTTACTAAGGGTAACCAATATATTTTCTAATACTTGCTTAGAGACGGTTATAAAATTATATTGTCATTAGTTAATTATGTATGTATGGTAACCAACATCTTTTTCAATGCTTGGTTAGCTTAAAACATATGAATATATTGTATAAGAAATTTCGACATTCTTTATAAATACTAAAGGCTAAAGTTGATGAAATTGTGTCATTATACGAGACAATAAAATATTAGAAATTTTTTTCTAATACGAAATCATGGAAACTGAATTGAAATCGAAATGTATCGATCAACACTTTATTAGTAGGGACCGGAAAAATTCGCGTTTACAATTACCTCTAGGATAGACACCATGATCCTCTATGTACTTGTGTAGATTACACCTGCTGATTGGCTACTATCTCGTGACACGTGTTAACTGGGAAGCTTGTGATTCGATACTTCTTTTGTCGAACGTTTTCCAATGGTCCTGAGTCCTTCAGATAAACTGTGGCCCAATCACTGAAGCAGCAAGAAAGGCAAATGATTCTATCCTATCGCGAAATGAACCCGCGAATTTTTCAGGTCTCTATTTATTAGTAATACCAGTTTAATTGTTCATTTTCCAGCCAATGTCAGTAATTGGTCACCCAAAGCTACAAGGGAAGTGGGATGGTTGCCGGCTCGGCTCTGGGCGGAGCTGACGAGCTGCGGACAACACGAGCCACCAGCTCGTAGCTCGCCCGTGTCTGGAGCGCGGCAGATACACCCGGGCAGCCCGCCACACGCGCTGCCTGGCGGCGGAGTGAGTGGTCAGTGCAGCCACTCACCGCCAGGGGCGCGGCAGATACACCCGGGCAGCCCGCCACACGCGCTGCCTGGCGGCGGAGTGAGTGGTCAGTGCAGCCACTCACCGCCAGGGGCGCGGCAGATACACCCGGGCAGCCCGCCACACGCGCTGCCTGGCGGCGGAGTGAGTGGTCAGTGCAGCCACTCACCGCCAGGGGCGCGGCAGATACACCCGGGCAGCCCGCCACACGCGCTGCCTGGCGGCGGAGTGAGTGGTCAGTGCAGCCACTCACCGCCAGGGGCGCTCTCGTCCCTCGTCACTGAATCCAGCCCTGGACACACGAGTCCAAGCGCCCAACTCTTCCGCATGGTAGACTCTTCTCCACTCTGTCCAACTCTTCTTCCAGATCCATCCTCTGTCTCCTGTATTCTCCTACACTTCATGCACGCAAATTTGCACCCTGCAACACATGCCAAGGGTTTTCCCTGTGTCTATGCAGGTTTTACCTGAGCCCAACCTATCTCTAGTTATAGTCTAGATTTATGAGTGAGGGGAGTTAGTCATGGCATCAATCGCTGCCGTGGCTGGCCAATCCCCCTCCTAGCACACGATGCATGCGACCCTCTCCCTGCATGGTTAATCCTGGCATGACAAGGCGTATAGGCTTCGGCCTGAGACACACTTAGGTCCCTCCATAACCCGGACCCCTCCCAAATACACTTAGTGTTAGTTAGGTTAGGAAAATAAAAAGAAAAAAACCCTGCCACTCGACGCCCTTCGCTACATTCCCTCTCGTAGAGTGGCAACGGGCCGAGGTGTGACCACACATTCCAGTCCTCGCAGTTCAGAGACAGTTGAAACAAATCACCGCTGTGCTCGAAACGACTTTTTTAAGTGAAAACTGTTTTTGCCGCGTTGAGCGATTTTTGGTAGGGGTACGTGTCACCGACATGCTAGTGACGCGTTGTGCCAGACTGGCGAATCGCAGCGGCCTGTGTACGTGTACACGCATATATACACTAATACATTGTACATACTCAACTGTATCATGTGCGTGTTGGACTCTTTTTTTATGGGTAAAATCATGCGAGTTCGCGTCACCGACATGCTGTAGTAGCAGTAAGTGAAGTTAAATTGACCACGTGAATACATGACCTAGGTCTTACATCTCTGGTTAGTCATAGCTAGGTAATGAATTTTTACGTAATTTTAACATACGTACCACTGAAATTTGTTGTGACTAAAAAATAATGTAAGGATAAATTATATCATGCTGACATCGTACTGATATAATACCAAAATCATTTTCTTATATACATTTGACGTAGAAATTATGTCATATTACACATTTAAAAACAAAGTTTTAAGTTTTCACTTCTGTTAACAGTCCCCATAAACTGGCTATTTTTTTTATAATAATAACTATCAAATTTATAAAAACAAAACACACGCACACACATCAAAAGAGGTTTTATTTCTGTTTTCAAATGGTCGGGTGCCAAGAAAAAAAAAACATTTTATCGGTTGAAGCCCTGCTAGGAACAACCAAGTCCTTTCAACACAAAAAAGAAAAATTCTGCAATTTTATTCGCTCATACCTATGTCTACTTCAAATTTTAAAAATACCACACACTATCATAACACACACGTAATGGATTTTTTTTCGACACTTCAATATTACCCGTAAAGGATTATTATTTACAAACTTTCTGACGAGCTGAAATATTTTCTTTAAATATCCCATGCAAAGTAGCACTTGTCACGGTTAAAATATGAATTGAAATGCAAAAGCTTCATCAAAACAAAATAATTGCAAAATAAGCCCGCTACATGTGTTTACTGCAGTTAACTACAGAAAACTACACCACTTATTTAACATTGACTAACGTTCTGACTTACTTTCTTGAAAGCCATGAACCCTGGGGAAATTATCATTGGAAAGGCATTAATGTATCATGAAAGTAATTACTTATGGGCAAATATACTCGTTTAATAAGCATTATGTTTGTTTGCTGTTGACATGAATAGCGTCCTTGTCAAGTTCAAAGCAGCAACTGGCCTTCATTCTCGCTAAAACCTGTAAATTGACACAAAATATAAAATTATTATAATTTTTGACACTAGAGAAATCCTGGAATCAGCAAACATAGTCATTACAAGTCTCCAGCTTCCAAGCAAGCAAGTAATACGTCTTGAGGCTGTGGCTAGAGAAAACTATTTTCTTAACTTCAAAACAAAACACAATACACAAAACGGGAGTCAAACATTATAGTTTCTAAAAGTTTATGCTAAGAATAGTCTCTTTAGAATTTTAATAGCGCCTATGCATTCAATAACATATGTTTTTAATTATATGGTTATTGGTAAAGATAATTTATAAGTTTCAGTGAAAACTTTATCTTTAAAACGAAGCTTTACCATTCATATAAACAGATTCAAACAATGACATTAAAATAAAAGTTAGTTTTATTTATTGACTTTACAAATGTCGTCAGAATGACTTCCAAATGTAACGACACAGGAAGCTTAGTTTTTAAAAAAACTTTTTTTAAAAGCTTTCAGTGTAATAAGTCTCCATGCCTCTGTGAATTATAGTTTGAAATCTTATTGACGTGAAGGCCATCTAATAGCGACAACGGCGCAGACACGGAAGGAAGCAGCGGGAAACTGGAAGCACCAAGATGAAACCTACCGTCGCGTCGTCAGGGAACGCCCCTGAGTGGGCTAACCGACACGAACTGACAGGAAAACTTCATAATCATCCATCAGCGTACTTGTGATTCCCGCCATGGTTTGAATACACGTGAACATGAATTATTTATTTATTTCGACTGAAATAATCTGCGACTTTGCGAATAATTTGTTGTTGTATCTCCTTAAGACCGAGTAACAACAACAACAAAAAAATATCGTTTCTTTCCAGCTCGTCAACAATAAACACGTGGAGCGACAAGACGAAGGTAATTGTTTGCTGGTAACCAGGGCAGCAAGTTGGCCGGAGCATGTCTAAATTACCAGTGACCTAAACCACACACACACCTCCACCCCAGCAGACAGTGAAAGTAAGGCGAGATGGACGGATGCCTCGCCGCGCTGCGCGCAGAGGCGGAGGCGCTGATGGCCAGACACCAGCTACTCAGGAGCGCGCTGCTGTCGTCCTGCGCGCCGGAGGACCTCCAGCGCTGCGCCGACTGCAGCCAGCTCTTCAGGGACGCCCTGCAGGAGTCCTCGCAGGAGGGGCTGGAGCAGCAGCTCAGCGGGCTCCAGCACGCCGCGGCGCTGGAGCGCCTGGACAGGAGCCGCCTGGAGGCCCGGCTGGAGTGGTGGCGCCGCCTGTGCGAGCGGCAGGCCGGCGAGCTGGAGGCCGTCAGCCAGGGCGTGGCGGTGGTGCGGCGCGAGGTGCTGCGAGTCGTGGGCCCGGCGCTGGGCTGGACCGGGCCCTCTGGAGGCCTGGCGCGCCTCCAGGTACTGTCACTGCACGTTACCACTCTCTGTCGCGCCGAGCTGGGCTGGACCGGGCCCTCTGGAGGCCTGGCGCGCCTCCAGGTACTGTCACTGCACGTTACCACTCTCTGTCGCGCCGAGCTGGGCTGGACCGGGCCCTCTGGAGGCCTGGCGCGCCTCCAGGTACGGTCACTGCACGTTACCACTCTCTGTCGCTCCGAGCTGGGCTGGACCGGGCCCTCTGGAGGCCTGGCGCGCCTCCAGGTACTGTCACTGCACGTTACCACTCTCTGTCGCGCCGAGCTGGGCTGGACCGGGCCCTCTGGAGGCCTGGCGCGCCTCCAGGTACTGTCACTGCACGTTACCACTCTCTGTCGCTCCGAGCTGGGCTGGACCGGGCCCTCTGGAGGCCTGGCGCGCCTCCAGGTACTGTCACTGCACGTTACCACTCTCTGTCGCGCCGAACTGGGCTGGACCGGGCCCTCTGGAGGCCTGGCGCGCCTCCAGGTACTGTCACTGCACGTTACCACTCTCTGTCGCTCCGAGCTGGGCTGGACCGGGCCCTCTGGAGGCCTGGCGCGCCTCCAGGTACTGTCACTGCACGTTACCACTCTCTGTCGCTCCGAGCTGGGCTGGACCGGGCCCTCTGGAGGCCTGGCGCGCCTCCAGGTACTGTCACTGCACGTTACCACTCTCTGTCGCGCCGAACTGGGCTGGACCGGGCCCTCTGGAGGCCTGGCGCGCCTCCAGGTACTGTCACTGCACGTTACCACTCTCTGTCGCTCCGAGCTGGGCTGGACCGGGCCCTCTGGAGGCTTGGCGCGCCTCCAGGTACTGTCACTGCACGTTACCACTCTCTGTCGCTCCGAGCTGGGCTAGACCGGGCCCTCTGGAGGCCTGGCGCGCCTCCAGGTACTGTCACTGCACGTTACCACTCTCTGTCGCTCCGAGCTGGGCTAGACCGGGCCCTCTGGAGGCCTGGCGCGCCTCCAGGTACTGTCACTGCACGTTACCACTCTCTGTCGCTCCGAGCTGGGCTGGACCGGGCCCTCTGGAGGCCTGGCGCGCCTCCAGGTACTGTCACTGCACGTTACCACTCTCTGTCGCTCCGAGCTGGGCTATACCGGGCCCTCTGGAGGCCTGGCGCGCCTCCAGGTACTGTCACTGCACGTTACCACTCTCTGTCGCTCCGAGCTGGGCTGGACCGGGCCCTCTGGAGGCCTGGCGCGCCTCCAGGTACTGTCACTGCACGTTACCACTCTCTGTCGCTCCGAGCTGGGCTAGACCGGGCCCTCTAGAGGCCTGGCGCGCCTCCAGGTACTGTCACTGCACGTTACCACTCTCTGTCGCTCCGAGCTGGGCTAGACCGGGCCCTCTGGAGGCCTGGCGCGCCTCCAGGTACTGTCACTGCACGTTACCACTCTCTGTCGCTCCGAGCTGGGCTGGACCGGGCCCTCTGGAGGCCTGGCGCGCCTCCAGGTACTGTCACTGCACGTTACCACTCTCTGTCGCTCCGAGCTGGGCTAGACCGGGCCCTCTGGAGGCCTGGCGCGCCTCCAGGTACTGTCACTGCACGTTACCACTCTCTGTCGCTCCGAGCTGGGCTGGACCGGGCCCTCTGGAGGCCTGGCGCACCTCCAGGTACTGTCACTGCACGTTACCACTCTCTGTCGCTCCGAGCTGGGCTGGACCGGGCCCTCTGGAGGCCTGGCGCGCCTCCAGGTACTGTCACTGCACGTTACCACTCTCTGTCGCTCCGAGCTGGGCTGGACCGGGCCCTCTGGAGGCCTGGCGCGCCTCCAGGTACTGTCACTGCACGTTACCACTCTCTGTCGCTCCGAGCTGAGCTGGACCGGGCCCTCTGGAGGCCTGGCGCGCCTCCAGGTACTGTCACTGCACGTTACCACTCTCTGTCGCTCCGAGCTGGGCTGGACCGGGCCCTCTGGAGGCCTGGCGCGCCTCCAGGTACTGTCACTGCACGTTACCACTCTCTGTCGCTCCGAGCTGGGCTGGACCGGGCCCTATGGAGGCCTGGCGCGCCTCCAGGTACTGTCACTGCACGTTACCACTCTCTGTCGCACCGAGCTGGGCTGGACCGGGCTCTCTGGAGGCCTGGCGTGCCTCCAGGTACTGTCACTGCACGTTACCACTCTCTGTCGCTCCGAGCTGGGCTGGACCGGGCCCTATGGAGGCCTGGCGTGCCTCCAGGTACTGTCACTGCACGTTACCACTCTCTGTCGCTCCGAGCTGGGCTGGACCGGGCCCTCTGGAGGCCTGGCGCGCCTCCAGGTACTGTCACTGAACGTTACCACTCTCTGTCGCTCCGAGCTGGGCTGGACCGGGCCCTCTGGAGGCCTGGCGCGCCTCCAGGTACTGTCACTGCACGTTACCACGCTCTGTCGCTCCGAGCTGGGCTGGACCGGGCCCTATGGAGGCCTGGCGCGCCTCCAGGTACTGTCACTGCACGTTACCACTCTCTGTCGCTCCGAGCTGGGCTGGACCGGGCTCTCTGGAGGCCTGGCGTGCCTCCAGGTACTGTCACTGCACGTTACCACTCTCTGTCGCTCCGAGCTGGGCTGGACCGGGCCCTCTGGAGGCCTGGCGCGCCTCCAGGTACTGTCACTGAACGTTACCACTCTCTGTCGCTCCTAAATGAGCTGGACCGGGCCATCTGGAGGCCAGGCGCGCCTCCAGGTATTGTCACTGCACGTTACCACTCTCTGTCTCTCATAGTGGGCTGGACCGGGCCGTCTGGAGGCCTGGCGCGCATCCAGGTACTGTCACTGCACGTTACCACTCTCTGTCGCTCCTAAATGAGCTGGACCGGGCCATCTGGAGGCCTGGCGCGCCTCCAGGTACTGTCACTGCACGTTACCACTCTCTGTCGCTCCGAGCTGGGCTGGACCGGGCCCTCTGGAGGCCTGGCGCGCCTCCAGGTACTGTCACTGCACGTTACCACTCTCTGTCTCTCATAGTGGGCTGGACCGGGCCCTCTGGAGGCCTGGCGTGCCTGCAGGTACTGTCACTGCACGATACCACTCTCTGTCGCTCCGAGCTGGGCTGGACCGGGCCCTCTGGAGGCCTGGCGCGCCTCCAGGTACTGTCACTGCACGTTACCACTCTCGGTCGCTCCGAGCTGGGCTGGACCGGGACCTCTGGAGGCCTGGCGCGCCTCCAGGTACTGTCACTGCACGTTACCACGCTCTGTCGCTCCGAGCTGGGCTGGACCGGGCCCTCTGGAGGCCTGGCGCGCCTCCAGGTACTGTCACTGCATGTTACCTCTCTCTGTCTCTCATAGTGGGCTGGACCGGGCCGTCTGGAGGCCTGGCGCGCATCCAGGTACTGTCACTGCACGTTACCACTCTCTGTCGCTCGTAAATGAGCTGGACCGGGCCATCTGGAAGCCTAGCGTGCCTCCAGGTACTGTCACTGCACGTTACCACTCTCTGTCGCTCCGAGCTGGGCTGGACCGGGCCCTCTAGAGGCCTGGCGCGCCTCCAGGTTCTGTCACTGCACGTTACCACTCTCTGTCGCTCCGTACTGGGCTGGACCGGGCCCTCTGGAGGCCTGGCGCGCCTCCAGGTACTGTCAGTGCACGTTACCACTCTCTGTCGCTCCGAGCTGGGCTGGACCGGGCCCTCTGGAGGCCTGGCACGCCTCCAGGTACTGTCACTGCACGTTACCACTCTCTGTCGCTCCGAGCTGGGCTGGACCGGGCCCTCTGGAGGCCTGGCGCGCCTCCAGGTACTGTCACTGCACGTTACCACACTCTGTCTCTCATAGTGGGCTGGACCGGGCCGTCTGGAGGCCTGGCGCGCATCAAGGTACTGTCACAGCACGTTACCACTCTCTGTCGCTCCTAAATGGGCTGGACCGGGCCCTCTGGAGGCCTGGCGTGCCTCCAGGTACGGTCACTGCAGGTTACCACTCTCTGTCGCTCCGAGCTGGGCTGGACCGGGCCCTCTGGAGGCCTGGCGCGCCTCCAGGTACTGTCACTGCACGTTACCACTCTCTGTCGCTCCGAGCTGGGCTGGACCGGGCCCTCTGGAGGCCTGGCGCGCCTCCAGGTACTGTCACTGCACGTTAATACTCTCTGTCGCTCCGAGCTGGGCTGGACCGGGCCCTCTGGAGGCCTGGCGCGCCTCCAGGTACTGTCACTGCACGTTACCACACTCTGTCTCTCATAGTGGGCTGGACCTGGCCGTCTGGAGGCCTGGCGCGCATCAAGGTACTGTCACAGCACGTTACCACTCTCTGTCGCTCCTAAATGGGCTGGACCGGGCCCTCTGGAGGCCTGGCGCGCATCCAGGTACTGTCACTGCACGTTACCACTCTCTGTCTCTCATAGTGGGCTGGACCGGGCCCTCTGGAAGCCTGGCGTGCCTCCAGGTACTGTCACTGCACATTACCACTCTCTGTCGCTCCGAGCTGGGCTGGACCGGGCCCTGTGGAGGCCTGGCGCGCATCCAGGTACTGTCACTGCACGTTACAACTCTCTGTCGCTCCTAAATGGGCTGGACCGGGCCCTCTGGAGGCAGGCGTGCCTCCAGGTACTGTCACTGCACGACACCACTCTCTGTCTCTCCTAGTGGGCTGGACCGGGCCCTCTAGAGGCCTGGCACGCCTCCAGGTACTGTCACTGCATGTTACCACTCTCTGTCGCTCCGAGCTGGGCTGGACCGGGCCCTCTAAAGGCCTGGCACGCCTCCAGGTACTGTCACTGCACGTTAAAACTCTCTGTCGCCCCGAGCAGGGCTGGACCGGGCCCTCTGGAGGCCTTGCGCCTCCAGGTACTGTCAAGCACGTTACCACTCTCTGTCGCTCCGAGCAGGGCTGGACCGGGACCTCTGGAGGCCTGGCGCGCCTCCAGGTACTGTCACTGCAGGTTACCACTCTCTGTCGCTCCGAGCTGGGCTGGACCGGGCCCTCTAGAGGCCTGGCGCGCCTCCAGGTACTGTCACAGCACGTAACCACTCTCTGTCGCTCCGAGCAGGACTGGACCGGGCCCTCTGGAGGCCTTGCGCCTCCAGGTACTGTCACTGCACGTTACCACTCTCTGTCGCTCCGAGCTGGGCTGGACCGGGCCCTCTGGAGGCCAGGCGCGCCTCCAGGTACTGTCACTGCACGTTACCACTCTCTGTCGCTCCGAGCAGGGCTAGACCGGGCCCTCTGGAGGCCTGGCGTGCTTCCAGGTACTGTCACTGCACGTTACCACTCTCTGTCGCTCCGTACTGGGATGGACCGGGCCCTCTGGAGGCATGGCGCGCCTCCAGGTACTGTCACTGCACGTTACCACTATCTGTCGCTCCGAGCTGGGCTGGACAAGACTCTCTGGAGGCCTGGCGCGCCTCCAGGTACTGTCACTGCACGTTACCACTCTCTGTCGCTCCGAGCTGGGATTGGAGCGGGCCCTCTGGAGGCCTGGCGCACCTCCAGGTACTGTCACTGCACGTTACCACTCTCTGTCGCTCCGAGCTGGGCTGGACCGGGCCCTCTGGAGGCCTGGCGCGCCTCCAGGTGATGTCACTGCACGTTACCACTCTCTGTCGCTCCGAGCTGGGATGGACCGGGCCCTCTGGAGGCCTGGCGCGCCTCCAGGTACTGTCACTGCACGTTACCACTCTCTGTTGCTCCTAAATGGGCTGGACCGGGCCCTCTGGAGGCCTGGCGTGCTTCCAGGTACTGTCATTGCACGTTACCACTCTCTGTCGTTCCGAGCTGGGCTGGACCGGGCCCTATGGAGGCCTGGCGCGCCTCCAGGTACTGTCTCTGCACGTTACCACTCTCTGTCGCTCCGAGCTGGGCTGGACCGGGCCCTATGGAGGCCTGGCGCGCCTCCAGGTACTGTCTCTGCACGTTACCACTCTCTGTCGCTCCGAGCTAGGCTGGACCGGGCCCTCTGGAGGCCTGGCGTGCTTCCAGGTACTGTCACTGCACGTTACCACTCTCTGTCGCTCCTAAATGAGCTGGACCGGGCCCTCTGGAGGCCTGGCGTGCTTCCAGGTACTGTCACTGCACGTTACCACTCTCTGTCGCTCCGAGCTGGGCTAGACCGGGCCCTCTGGAGGCCTGGCGCGCCTCCAGGTACTGTCACTGCACGTTACCACTATCTGTCGTTCCGAGCTGGGCTGGACCGGGCCCTATGGAGGCCTGGCGTGCCTCCAGGTACTGTCACTGCACGTTACCTCTCTCTGTCGCTTCGAGCTGGGATGGACCGGGCCCTATGGAGGCCTGGCGCGCCTCCAGGTACTGTCACTGAACGTTCCCACTCGCTGTCGCTCCGAGCTGGGCTGGACCAGGCCCTATGGAGGCTTGGCGCGCCTCCAGGTACTGTCAGTGCACGTCACCACTCTCTGTCGCTCCGAGCTGGGCTGGACCGGGCCCTATGGAGGCCTGGCGCGCCTCCAGGTACTGTCACTAAACGTTACCTCTCTCTGTCGCTCCGAGCTGGGCTGGACCGGGCCCTATGGAGGCCTGGCGCGCCTCCAGGTACTGTCACTGAACGTTACCACTCGCTGTCGCTCCGAGCTGGGCTGGACCAGGCCCTATGGAGGCCTAGCGCGCCTCCAGGTACTGTCAGTGCACGTCACCACTCTCTGTCGCTCCGAGCTGGGCTGGACCGGGCCCTATGGAGGCCTGGCGCGCCTCCAGGTACTGTCACTGCACGTTACCACTCTCTGTCGCTCCGAGCTGGGCTGGACCGGGCCCTATGGAGGCCTGGCGCGCCTCCAGGTACTGTCACTGAACGTTACCACTCGCTGTCGCTCCGAGCTGGGCTGGACCAGGCCCTATGGAGGCCTGGCGCGCCTCCAGGTACTGTCACTGAACGTTACCACTCCCTGTCGCTCCGAGCTGGGCTGGACCAGGCCCTCTGGAGGCCTGGCGACTCCAGGTACTGTCACTGCACGTTACCACACTCTGTCGCTCTAAGCTGGGCTGGACCGGGCCCTCTGGAGGCCTGGCGCGCCTCCAGGTACTGTCACTGCACGTTACCACTCTCTGTCGCTCTGAGCTGGGCTTTACCGGGCCCTCTGGAGGCCTGGCGCGCCTCCAGGTACTGTCACTGCACGTTACCACTCTCTGTCGCTCCGAGCTGGGCTGGACCGGGCCCTCTGGAGGCCTGGCGCGCCTCCAGGTACTGTCACTGCACGTTACCACTCTCTGTCGCTCCGAGCTGGGCTAGACCGGGCCCTCTGGAGGCCTGGCGCGCCTCCAGGTACTGTCACTGCACGTTACCACTCTCTGTCGCTCTGAGCTGGGCTGGACCGGGCCCTCTGGAGGCCTGGCGCGCCTCCAGGTACTGTCACTGCACGTTACCACTCTCTGTGGCCCTGAGCTGGGCTGGAGCGGGCCCTCTGGAGGCCTGGCGCGCCTCCAGGTACTGTCACTGCACGTTACCACTCTCTGTCGCTCCGAGCTGGGCTGGACCGGGCCCTCTGGAGGCCTGGCGCGCCTTCAGGTACTGTCACTGCACGTTACCACTCTCTGTCGCTCCGAGCTGGGCTGGACCGGGCTCTCTGGAGGCCTGGCGCGCCTCCAGGTACTGTCAGTGCACGTCACCACTCTCTGTCGCTCCGAGCTGGGCTGGAAAAGGCCCTCTGGAGGCCTGGCGCGCCTCCAGGTACTGTCAGTGCACGTCACCACTTTCTGTCGCACCGAGCTGGGCTGGACCGGGTCCTCTGGAGGCCTGGCGCGCCTCCAGGTACTGTCAGTATTCGTTACCACTCTCTGTCGCTCCGAGCTGGGCTGTACAAGGCCCTCTGGAGGCCTGGCGCGCCTCCAGGTACTGTCAGTGCACGTCACCACTCTCTGTCGCTCCGAGCTGGGCTAGACAAGGCCCTTTGGAGGCCTGGCGCGCCTCCAGGTACTGTCAGTGCACGTCACCACTCTCTGTCGCTCCGAGCTTGGCTGGACCGGGCCCTCTAGAGGCCTGGCGCGCCTCCAGGTACTGTCAGTGCACGTCACCACTCTCTGTCGCTTCGAGCTGGGCTGGACAAGGCCTTTTGGAGGCCTGGCGCGCCTCCAGGTACTGTCAGTGCACGTCACCACTCTCTGTCGCTCCGAGCTGGGCTAGACAAGGCCCTTTGGAGGCCTGGCGCGCCTCCAGGTACTGTCAGTGCACGTTACCACTCTCTGTCGCTCCGAGCTTGGCTGGACCGGGCCCTCTAGAGGCCTGGCGCGCCTCCAGGTACTGTCAGTGCACGTCACCACTCTCTGTCGCTTCGAGCTGGGCTGGACAAGCCTTTTGGAGGCCTGGCGCGCCTCCAGGTACTGTCAGTGCACGTCACCACTCTCTGTCGCTCCGAGCTGGGCTGGACAAGGCCCTATTGAGACCTGGCGCGCCTCCAGGTACTGTCAGTGCACGTCACCACTCTCTGTCGCTCCGTGCTTGGCTGGACAAGGCCCTCTGGAGGTCTGGCGCGCCTCCAGTTACTGTCACTGCACGTTACCACTTTCTGTCGCTCCGAGCTGGGCTGGACCGGGCTCTCTGGAGGCCTGGCGCAACTCCAGGTACTGTCACTGCACGTTACCACTCTCTGTCGCTCCTAAATAGGCTGGACCGGGCCCTCTGGAGGCCTGGCGTGCCTCCAGGTACTGTCACTGCACGTTACCACTCTCTGTCGCTCCGTGCTAGGCTGGACCGGGCCCTAAGGAGGCCTGGCGCGCCACTAGGTACTGTCACTGCACGTTACCACTCTCTCTCGCTCCGAGCTGGGCTAGACCGGGCCCTCTGGAGGCCTGGCGCGCCTCCAGGTGCTGTCACTGCACGTTACCACTCTCTCTCGCTCCGAGCTGGGCTGGACCGGGCCCTCTGGAGGCCTGGCGCGCCTCCAGGTGCTGTCAGTGCACGTCACCACTCTCTGTCGCTCCGAGCTGGGCTGGAAAATGCCCTCTGGAGGCCTGGCGCGCCTTCAGGTACTGTCAGTGCACGTCACCACTCTCTGTCGCTCCGAGCTGGGCTTGACCAGTTCCTCTGGAGGCCTGGCGCGCCTCCAGGTACTGTCACTATACGTTACCACTCTCTGTCGCTCCGAGTTGGGCTGGACAAGGCCCTCTGGAGGCCTGGCGCGCCTTCAGGTACTGTCACTGCACGTTACCACTCTCTGTCGCTCCGAGCTGGGCTTGACCGGTTCCTCTGGAGGCCTGGCGCGCCTCCAGGTACTGTCAGTGCACGTCACCACTCTCTGTCGCTCCGAGCTGGGCTGGACCGGGCTCTCTGGAGGCCTGGCGCACCTCCAGGTACTGTCAGTGCACGTCACCACTCTCTGTCGCTCCGAGCTGGGCTTGACCGGGCCCTCTGGAGGCCTGGCGCACCTCCAGGTACTGTCAGTGCACGTCACCACTCTCTGTCGCTCCGAGCTGGGCTGGACCGGGCTCTCTGGAGGCCTGGCGCACCTCCAGGTACTGTCACTGCACGTTACCACACTCTGTCGCTCCGAGCTGGGCTGGACAAGGCCCTCTGGAGGCCTGGCGCGCCTCCAGGTACTGTCAGTGCACGTCACCACTCTCTGTCGCTCCGAGCTGGGCTGGACAAGGCCCTCTGGAGGCCTGGCGCACCTCCAGGTACTGTCACTGCACGTTACCACTCTCTGTCGCTCCGAGCTGGGCTTGACCGGTTCCTCTGGAGGCCTGGCGCGCCTCCAGGTACTGTCAGTGCACGTCACCACTCTCTGTCGCTCCGAGCTGGGCTGGACCGGGCTCTCTGGAGGCCTGGCGCACCTCCAGGTACTGTCAGTGCACGTCACCACTCTCTGTCGTTCCGAGCTGGGCTGGACCGGGCCCTCTGGAGGCCTGGCGCACCTCCAGGTACTGTCAGTGCACGTCACCACTCTCTGTCGCTCCGAGCTGGGCTGGACCGGGCTCTCTGGAGGCCTGGCGCACCTCCAGGTACTGTCACTGCACGTTACCACTCTCTGTCGCTCCGAGCTGGGCTGGACAAGGCCCTCTGGAGGCCTGGCGCGCCTTCAGGTACTGTCAGTGCACGTCACCACTCTCTGTCGCTCCGAGCTGGGCTGGACCGGGCCCTCTGGAGGCCTGGCGCGCCTCCAGGTACTGTCACTGCACGTTACCACTCTCTGTCGCTCCGAGCTGGGCTGGACCGGGCTCTCTGGAGGCCTGGCGCGCCTCCAGGTACTGTCACTGCACGTTACCACTCTCTGTCGCTCCGAGCTGGGCTGGACAAGGCCCTCTGGAGGCCTGGCGCACCTCCAGGTACTGTCACTGCACGTTACCACTCTCTGTCGTTCCGAGCTGGGCTTGACCGGTTCCTCTGGAGGCCTGGCGCGCCTCCAGGTACTGTCAGTGCACGTCACCACTCTCTGTCGCTCCGAGCTGGGCTGGACCGGGCTCTCTGGAGGCCTGGCGCACCTCCAGGTACTGTCAGTGCACGTCACCACTCTCTGTCGCTCCGAGCTGGGCTGGACCGGGCCCTCTGGAGGCCTGGCGCACCTCCAGGTACTGTCAGTGCACGTCACCACTCTCTGTCGCTCCGAGCTGGGCTGGACCGGGCTCTCTGGAGGCCTGGCGCACCTCCAGGTACTGTCACTGCACGTTACCACTCTCTGTCGCTCCGAGCTGGGCTGGACAAGGCCCTCTGGAGGCCTGGCGCGCCTCCAGGTACTGTCAGTGCACGTCACTACTCTCTGTCGCTCCGAGCTGGGCTGGACCGGGCCCTCTGGAGGCCTGGCGCACCTCCAGGTACTGTCAGTGCACGTCACCACTCTCTGTCGCTCCGAGCTGGGCTGGACCGGGCTCTCTGGAGGCCTGGCGCACCTCCAGGTACTGTCACTGCACGTTACCACTCTCTGTCGCTCCGAGCTGGGCTGGACAAGGCCCTCTGGAGGCCTGGCGCGCCTCCAGGTACTGTCAGTGCACGTCACCACTCTCTGTCGCTCCGAGCTGGGCTGGACCGGGCCCTCTGGAGGCCTGGCGCGCCTCCAGGTACTGTCACTGCACGTTACCACTCTCTGTCGCTCCGAGCTGGGCTTGACCGGGCCCTCTGGAGGCCTGGCGCGCCTCCAGGTACTGTCACTGCACGTTACCACTCTCTGTCGCTCCGAGCTTGCCCGGACTGTCCACTGACATGGTATCCCAACCCATGAACCTCTTGGTTTCTGTAACCTGGCGATCGTGCGTGTCCTTTTTTTTATGACATTAGTACATTTTCATTCGTAAAAATAATAAACATTTTAGCATTGCAAGTGAGTGGTAATAATTTACAACAAAATTAGTTTGTGCTACTGAAATTTCGCCTTCCGCTTATAGTTTTAAGAAACCCGTCTTACATGGCGTAGCTGTTCTAGAACCAATCCAGTACTTTCATTTCCTGTAATAGATGTTTCCTCTTTGGTTGATTGAAGTGCAGCAAGAGCTTCTCTCGCCAATATGAGCCAATAACAAAAGTGAGATGTTGCAAATATTTTCCTAGTGTTTTACACGAAAATATTTAAAACTTTAACTTAATCGCTATACTAAATTCTTTATTTTTTTACAAATTAAAATGTACCATAGTATTAAAAATAGGACAAAAGCACATCATTTGTATTAGCATATTTCTCCTTAGTTGTAAAAACGCAAGATTTGAATTAAAATATCTCCACGTTTTTATTATAAACACGTGCATAACCTTTAAGGCGAGCAGACAAAGCTTGTGGCCTGGTATTTTCCATTCAACTGGTACAGGTATGCCCACAGAGTATCAAAAAATAAAACATACTGGAATAACTCTACACGGTGACAGAAACCAAACTTAAGAACTCGCAGCAAAATTATCTGTTTACATAGCATAGGACATTTTGCAATAGTTAAACATGTTGGTGAAGAACTAATACATGGTATCTCCCAGGAGGTATGTGGTGTAAACGTCTGTTTTGAAGCAAGAGTCACCCTGGTTAGCAATTATTAGCAAAACAAGCCGTGGCTGCAAAGCTTGAGAGGAAAGAACGTATGTATCAGTAAGGGATCAGCATTAAAAATAACTATAACAAACAGTGTTTTGCTATCCATATCGAAAGTACAGTTCACATATAATAAATTATTGACATTGCTAAGATATCACACACTCACTCCCCAACTTCTTGCCTCTATGGCTTTTCTAATCCAACATAGCGTTATCCCAGTTTTTAACAACCTGGCTAGTTAATTCGGTTTCCTACAATCGTTCAGCAGATATTCCTCAGTGTTTGCGAGCAAGTTCGTGCAGTGTTTTCGACTATTATGTTCGAGAGTATGTCTTACAGCCCAACCCAGGACCTATGACAGGGTTTCATGTGCATTTGTAGCAGCTACAGCTCGGTCCCCCGGCACGGGCGGTGGGTGCGGGGTTTCGAGCCAAAGGCTGGGTACGCCATCTTGGGTTGTGACGTCACGATGGACATCTTGGATGACCTTGACCTTTGGCTTTATGGACCTTAACCCTAGCAGCCATCTTGAATTCCGCCACTATGAATCATGACGTGACAGCCGCCAACTAGAACTTTTCCACCATATTGGATTATTACGTCATAGCCCCTATCTTGGAATCTAGAACTTTCCGCCATCCTAAATTATGACGTCAGAGCCACCATTTGGTTTTCTAGAACACATTACGTTTTTATTTATGAAGTATTGTTCGCCATCGTGGATTTTAGAACTTTCCGCCCTCTTGGATTCCGCCATTTTGAATTATGACTTTATGTCAGCGATTTTGAAAATCCGGGATTATTAACGACATAAATAAAAAGAATGAAAATTTATAAATCTTATTTATAAAAAAATTTAATAAAAAGAACACTTATTTCATGGACTTTGGTCTCCTTGTCTCGAACCTGGTTAGGGCAAGAAAAATTGCGGCGGCTCCTGGCGGCTCCTCCCTCCACACAGGCTACCAGTAGACTGACACCCCTCCCTCCACACAGGCTACCAGTAGACTGACACCCCTCCCTCCACACAGGCTACCAGTAGACTGACCCTCCTCCCTCCACACAGGCTACCAGTAGACTGACCCCCCTCCCTCCACACAGGCTACCAGTAGACTGACACCCCTCCCTCCACACAGGCTACCAGTAGACTGACACCACTCCCTCCACACAGGCTACCAGTAGACTGACACCCCTCCCTCCACACAGGCTACCAGTAGACTGACCCTACTCCCTCCACACAGGCTACCAGTAGACTGACCCCCCTCCCTCCACACAGGCTACCAGTAGACTGACACCCCTCCCTCCACACAGGCTACCAGTAGACTGACACCCCTCCCTCCACACAGGCTACCAGTAGACTGACACCCCTCCCTCCACACAGGCTACCAGTAGACTGACCCTCCTCCCTCCACACAGGCTACCAGTAGACTGACCCCCCTCCCTCCACACAGGCTACCAGTAGACTGACACCCCTCCCTCCACACAGGCTACCAGTAGACTGACACCCCTCCCTCCACACAGGCTACCAGTTTACTGACCCCCTCCCCAATAATATCGCCTACCAGGATGATGAAATCATGATGGCCATCTTGGATCCGCCATTTAGTTTACTTGAGTTCACTGCAGCCATATTGATTTATTTTTTAACCCACTAAAGTGCAGGTTGTCAATCACCAGACTGTCGTAGCTTGTAACATTTTGTCGGACATATCGGCCGACATTGTCCCCCCTCCCTTCCTTTTACCGTAAATAAAAAGCTTCTTACTGTGGGAGCCCAAATGCGCTTGGGAATCATGACTGTGAGACGGGTTTGATAAAGGTAAAAGTCAAAACTATGTTTTATGGAAAATATTGTGTATATTATAGTTTACTTCATGCATGCGTTTAGGCCCACATATGGGCAGTTTACATCATACTCCACGCGCAAAACACTCGCGAATATTACAGATTTGCGCCCGTGTTGGCCGCCATGTTGAAAATCTGTAATGATAAAATACACGTAAGTATGTAAAAAAAATTTAAAAAAAATTAAAACAGAATTTATAAATAAAGTGATTGATTCGATCGATTACTGTCCTAGTTTCGATTCTTACTGATATGGGAAAGTTATTTTTAGTATAAAAATACTTATTTTATTAAATATGACGAAATGTTCCAAATTATCTTAAATTTCTTATTTTCTGTCTCCAGTAGGACGCTCAAATCTTTTTAGCCAACATCTTTTAAATCTGTAATTATATATTTAAAATACGGAAAATAATTCCTAAACTCTTAAAAAAAATAACTCTTAATATATTTGTTAATTCGATAGATTTCAGTCCTTAGTGCGTTCTGTTCCCAGTGCTGAAGGTAAAAAAAAATTAAATTCTTAATTTAAAATATATTTTTCCTATCTTCGGATGAGTTTATTATACTTCATTACTAAGACCAAGGAATCTTTTCAAGATATGTAACTAAATAAATATGTTTCACAATATCACTATACCTATTTGAAGGCCACCAACGACGCACTTTATGGTAACTAAAGTGCCAACCACAATCATATAGGCCAAGCGTCCCCGAACCACAAGACCTTCTTTTTCGATAGTTGGCATTCCTTTCAACCAAGTTAAAACAAATTAGAAGCATAATCTACAAACGAAGAGACCTTATTTTTCGAAAAAGGTCCTTCTATCCGGCATACTTCTGTTGTAAATAGGCACTGCTCATACTGCAATTGTCTCCTGGACGTACACAATTAACTTATTGGAATATCTGCGAATGTAAAGTCTGGCGTGCAATTGCTGTTTGTCAAATCTGAATTCACAACTCACTGATTGGCTAAAGGCCAAACGTGTCAATGTACTAGAACCAACCATGCACACTGCTGGTTGCCAGTGCACTTGACTGCGCCCGACTCGACACTGGCGGATCACTGGAACGTCGCGTCGCTGCCCAGCGTTCGCGCATCCTCTCAGCCAGTGAAGCCCGCTACGCCAACATTTCTGTACATCTGTTCGCGTCTCTAACGTGCAGAAATATGTTCGTTGCTCAACAGAGGTTGCTTGTTTTGGAATATCTTGCAAACCCACTGAAATCATGCCCCGCAATTTACGAACATTCTGTGTGTACTTATAAGTAGTATAGAATAGGGCATACTGGCACAGGCTTCAGGCTGAGGTGCGAGGTGCCGGGTCAATGGCCGATTGCTCTGACGTCACGGCGGCCATCTTGGATGAGTGTAACGGGTCACAGTGTAACGGGACACGGCGTAACGGGACGCAGTGTAACAGGACGCATTAAAACGGGACACAGCATAACGGGACAAGTAGATCACGGTGGCCATCTTGGATCCGCCATTTTGAATGACGTCATTTTGTTTTCCCGAACATTCCGGCGTTATGTTTTCAGCCAATTTGAAATATTATGACACCGTTGCAGATTCCATTACGGTCGCCATCTTTAAAATCTTTATTTATTATCCGATTTTAATGGAAAAAAAATTAAAATTTATAAAAAAATTCAAATAATAAAAATTTAATAAATTTTTTATAAAAAACAAAAATTTACGAAACGGACTTCGGAGTCCTCGGTTCGAACCCGAAGAGTGCAAAAAAATTAAAAATGGCGACAGGCTCTTTCCCCCGCGGTGGCTGCTGGCAGACTGACCCCCACAACTTTTTTTCAAAGCATATATATCGTCAGCTGATATGACATCATGTCCGCCGTCTTGAAAATACATAATTTTTATGCTAGAGATGCGGGAAAAAGTTCAAAATTCATTAAATAAATTGACAATAAATATAATAATTGATTATATCGATTCCTGTCCTCGGTTCGAAACCTGATCGATGCAATAATGTTTAATTTTATGTAAAAAAATAATAATTTCAATAAACCATGTTCAAAATTCATTAAATAAATTTGTAATCTATATAATGGTTGATTAGATCGACTAAGGTCCTTGGTTCGATTCCTGGCCGATACAAAACAACTTAATATTTTAAAAAAGTACCACAAAAGTGGCAGGTTTGAGAAAATAAAAACACCGCAAGTTCTTTTAAAAAAACTTTATTACATATATACTATACTACTACAAGTACAAAAAAAAAACACAGACAAATTACTAAAGTTTTGTGGATTTCTCGATGTCTGCATCTGCTACCTATGGATTAAAGTGAGGTGGAAAGCCGTCTTATCAGTTTATCAGGTCGACATATTGGTACACCACAATTTTCACACAAAGACGAATTATCAACTTCATTAAAAGGACAGTGATAAATTTCGTGTCGTTGTGCACTTTGAATATTTGCTAATGTTTTGTTACAAAATATACAGCTTGATTGCGATGAATGTATAGCCAGTCTATCACAATTCCTGAGGTGGCGTTTTAATCTTCCATAGAGTATAAACTTGCTTAAACATCTGTTGCACTGATATTTAATGCGTTCAGAGTTACTACTGCAAATGTGTATTACATAATCATGTAATTACAAATTTTTGATCTTCTCGCAGTATGTGCAGCCGGGTGATGGAACACCGTTGGATGCACCTTCCTTCATCAATGCCACTGGAACTGTTGACAACCATTGTAACACCGCTGACATGTTAACTTCTGAAGCCGTTGAGGTCTGCTCTGCGGAAGATGTTGCACGCGTCGAAATCTCCTGCTGTGCTGAGAGAGTAGGTGTAGCTGTAGACATCGTTGTCATCGGGCTCTGCACTGATGATGGTAGACCTTCTATCCAGGTTGGTGTTGATACTGGTAATGATGCCATCGAGTTCTCAAGAATAGCTAGATACTGGTCTATTATGTTATACAAGTCTAACTATCCGATCCGTTCATCACCGCAGCCAGAGACAGACTGAAGTCCATATCATTTGGGGTCTCACTTATAAAGTCTCATTAGCTTGTTCAACACATGAGTCAAAACAATAACCATGTTCATTATACTCGCACTTAACTTTCTCGGAGCATTTTTATAATGAAGATGTAAGCTATCAAGACGTGAAATTAGTTTTTTGCTCTTATTGCACTGAAATTGTATTCTTTTAACATTATTAGAACAACTGCTTCTTTCATGTCTGCGAGCATTTGAGGTGATAGTAAATGATGCGTCACAATATTTGCACTGACGCAATGTACGCTCTTCATTAGTTGAAGAATCCATTGCTGATGATGAAACTTCGGATGATGGTGGTATCACATCTGTTGAAATCTCCTCCAATGTTGACGTCGTCGTTGCCAACGGGATCTGCACCTTCTCCGTCGTAGCTGTCGTCAAGGTTCCCGTAGTCGAAGGTACAACCTCCATCGAGTTCGACGTTAAAGACGGTAAAGATGCCATCGAGGTCTCAAGAACAGCTAATTGACACGACTTATGCACCAGAAGAAACAAACTAGGCGATCCTTACACCGCCGACGTCAGTAACAAACTGAGAGACCTGCTGTCTAGGACTCGCTTATATACATGCACCGTATAGAATAATACGCTAGTCAAATCAAGAACCATTTACAATAATACTAGAATCAAATCTACAAATTAAAAAAGAGGATCATTTGATCGAAAAAAAAATTCGATCTCTCCAATATAAGCCAGGCTCCAAGAGCTACAATTCGCGTCATCAGATCCATCTACATTTTGGTCCTATGCTTCAATTGACCATTAGCTTCAAGTGCTCCAACAGCTCCATCAGCTCTAACACGTAATGTACGCAATGTACGCGCAATACATGCAATGTACGTGCAATAAATGTAATGATCACCCAGTACACACAGGAAACGGAACGTACACACAGTACACACAGGAAACGGAACGTACACACAGTACACACAGGAAACGGAACGTACACACAGTACACACAGGAAACGGAACGTAAACACAGTACACACAGGAAACGGAACGTATACACACAGTACACACAGGAAACCGAACGTACACACAGTACACACAGGAAACGGAACGTATACACACAGTACACACAGGAAACGGAACGTATACACACAGTACACACAGGAAACGGAACGTACACACAGTACACACAGGAAACGGAACGTACACACAGTAAACACAGGAAACGGAACATACACACAGTACACACAGGAAACGGAACGTACATACAGTACACACAGGAAACGGAACGTACACACAGTACACACAGGAAACGGAACGTACACACAGTACACACAGGAAACGAAAAGTACACACAGTACACACAGGAAAAGGAATGATCACACATACAGTAGCGGAAACACACAGGCGGAGTAGGAAATCAGAATACAAGAAATAAAAACATTAAATTTTTACTTTCAATATTTAATTACTTCTCAACATTACACAAATACAAGTAAAAGAAGCCATTATTGTATGTAGCCAGCTTTCCTCAGTTCTTTGAGTATGAAGGATATTTCTTTTTATGCACGAATAGTTTCCTGCACAAAGCGAGCCATGTAGAAGTCTTAGCCGGTCAACCAATATGTTTGGATTTTTCCATGATGTGTAATCAATCTCTTCTACCAACATCTTACTTGCTTGTTTATTATAAATACTTTTAATATCACAATCGTCCCAGTGATCATAATAAGCATTATCAGATGTATTTATTATAACACGTCGTTTCCATCGTTTCGGTCTCAGGACATCGCCACATTCTTCGATCTTGTCAGCTCTAGGTGCTTCATCACAGTCTATGCCTTTGTCAACAGCCTCAGAGTCACTGCAACAATCACTGTAGAAGACATCCTCTTCACCCAGATTACCGTATGAATTTCCTATCGATGATGTCGAAGTGTCTTCATCGTCTTCATGCTTCCTTTTTAGAAGTCCATCATTTTTACAAAGAATGGAGGATCTACTGAATATAGGCTTGAATGTATTCTCAATTTTCACGGTGTTGATACTTCCATTATTTTGAGTCTTCCCGAAGCCATTAGCATCCTTCAATTTATGTTCTTCCTCACGATCGGGTGAGCTAATACCATCACGCTCAGGACAAGGAAAATTATTGTCGTAATGAAGATCACTCTTCATTAGTCTAGTGGATTTATCGGTGTCCTCTATACCGTAAGTAGTCTTGACTTTACATGTTCTGCCATGTCTTTTTAAGCTGTCAATTCGTGTTAACAACCTGCTACAACGATTACAGCTTAACATGTTGCGTAGTGGGTTTATAGCATAATCATTCTTCTCATGACGTCTAGCATTCCTTCTCATGACAAAATCCTTGCCACAGTATCTACAGCGGCTTCCTTCCGATTCAGCTGCAGATAACAAACCATGATCCATGGTAGCTTCTGTGACTAATGTTAGATACAAACTGCCAGTTTTCTCCAATTGGAACCATTTCTTAACTTCTCTTTGATGTGCAAAGTTAGAGTTCTAGTACAAGCCAGAATGTTTGAAATTTTTTTTTTTTTATTTTTAATTTTTTTATTTTTTTTTGGATTTTTATGATATCAAAGAAAACTTGTGGTGGTTTTCTCCTTGTGCTTCCGATTATTCTTGTCAATATTATGGTGGTTTTCTCCGGGTGCTCCTGATCATTCTTGTCAATATTATGTTGGTTTTCTTCGTGTGCTCCTGATTATTATTGTCAATATTTTGATGGTTTTCTCCGTGTGCTTCCGATTATTCCTGACAATATTATGGCGGTTTTCTCCGTGTGCTCCTGATTATTCTTGACAATATTTTGATGGTTTTCTCTGGGTGCTTCTGATTATTCCTGACTAGACAACTGATGGTTTTCTTCGAGTGCTTCTGGTTACTGATGAGGAATTGATCTCTGCACGAAAGATTTTTTTACTTAATGAGGTATGTCATTTTTATTCAAGGTTGCATTTAATTAGTGAACTTCTGCTACTTAATCATCACTAGTAATATTTTTATCAGGTGGAAATTAAAAAAAAAATCATTACTCGGTCGAATAATAATAATCTCTGTGAAATCTAAGAAAGGACAAACTTCCTTCTCCTTGGAGTCTAGTGAAGCCAACCTTCCTTTGCGATCGATAGTGAGTATTCCGCATCCCGCATTAATGAAATAGATATTATTTACCAGCAAGCAACACGTGGCGACATCTGTTGATGACAACCAGAACTACTTGCATCAATTTGCTTTGCATTAGATAACTTAACTTCGCTGATGAAATATTTAAAAAATTCTATTTAAGAAAGGTTCCAATTGGAGAAAACTGGCAGTTTGTATCTAACATTAGTCACAGAAACTACCATGGATCATGGTTTGTTATCTGCAGCTGAATCGGAAGGAAGTCGCTGTAGATACTGTGGCAAGGATTTTGTCATAAGAAGGAATGCTTGTGCTAGAAACCCACTACGCAACATGTTAAGCTGTAATCGTTGTAGCAGGTTGTTTACACGAATTGACAGCTTAAAAAGACATGGTAGAACATGTAAAGTCAAGACTACTCACGGTATAGAGGACACCGATGGATCCACTAGACTAAAGAAGAGTGATCTTCATTACGACAATAATTTTCCTTGTCCAGAGCGTGATGGTATTAGCTCACCCGATCGTGAGGAAGAACATAAATTGAAGAATACTAATGGCTTCGGGAAGACTCAAACTAATGGAAGTATCAACACCGTGAAAATTGAGTATACATTTAAGCCTATATTCAGTAGATCCTCCATTCTTTGTAAAAATGATGGACTTCTAAAAAGGAAGCATGAAGACGCTGAAGACACTTCGACATCATCGATAGGGAATTCATACGGTAATCTGGGTGAAGATGATGTCTTCTACAGTGATTGTTGCAGTGACTCTGAGGCTGTTGACAAAGGCATAGACTGTGATGAAGCACCTAGAGCTGACAAGATCGAAGAATGTGGCGATGTCCTAAAACCGAAACGATGAAAACGATGTGTTATAATAAATACATCTTATAATGCTTATTATGATCACTGGGACGATTTTGATATTAAAAGTATTTATAATAAACAAGCAAGTAAGATGGTGGTAGAAGAGATTGATTACACATCATGGAAAGATCCAAACATATTAGTTGACCGGCTAAGACTTCTACATGGCTCGCTTTGTGCAGGAAACTATTCGTGCATCAGAGAAATATCCTTCATACTCAAAGAACTGAGGAAAGCTGGCTACATACAATAATGGCTTCTTTTACTTGTATTTGTGTAATGTTGAGAAGTAATTAAATATTGAAAGTAAAAATTTAATGTTTTTATTTCTTGTATTCTGATTTCCTACTCCGCCTGTGTGTTTCCACTACTGTATGTGTGATCATTCCGTTTCCTGTGTGTACTGTGTGTACGTTTCGTTTCCTGTGTGTACTGTGTGTATACGTTCCGTTTCCTGTGTGTACTGTGTGTACATTCCGTTTCCTGTGTGTACTGTGTTTACGTTCCGTTTCCTGTGTGTACTGTGTGTATACGTTCCGTTTCCTGTGTGTACTGTGTGTACCTTCCGTTTCCTGTGTGTACTGGGTGATCATTACATTTATTGCACGTACATTGCATGTATTGCGCGTACATTGCGTACATTACGTGTTGGTGCTGATGGAGCTGTTGGAGCACTTGAAGCTAATGGTCAATTGAAGCATAGACCAAAATGTAGATGGATCTGATGACGCGAATTGTAGCTCTTGGAGCCTGGCGTATATTGGAGAGATCGAATTTTTTTTTTCGATCAAATGATCCTCTTTTTTAATTTGTAGATTTGACTCTTGTATTATTGTAAATGGTTCTTGATTTGACTAGCGTATTATTCCTTACGGTGCATGTATATAAGCGAGACCTAGACAGCACGTACGCTCAGTTTGTTACTGACGTCGGCGGTGTAAGGATCGCCTAGTTTGTTTCTTCTGGTGCATAAGTCGTGTCAATTAGCTGTTCTTGAGACCTCGATGGCATCTTTACCGTCTTTAACGTCGAACGATGGAATAATGTTAAAAGAATACAATTTCAGTGCAATAAGAGCAAAAAACTAATTTCACGTCTTGATAGCTTACATCTTCATTATAAAAAATGCTCCGAGAAAGTTAAGTGCGAGTATAATGAACATGGTTATTGTTTTGACTCATGTGTTGAACAAGCTAATGAGACTATATAAGTGAGATCCCAAATGATATGGACTTCAGTCTGTCTCTGGCTGCGGTGATGAACGGATCGGATAGTTAGATTTGTATAACATAATAGACCAGTATCTAGCTATTCTTGAGAACTCGATGGCATCATTACCAGTATCAACACCAACCTGGATAGAAGGTCTACCATCATCAGTGCAGAGCCCGATGACAACGATGTCTACAGCTACAGCTACTCTCTCAGCACAGCAGGAGATTTCGACGCGTGCAACATCTTCCGCAGAGCAGACCTCAACGGCTTCAGAAGTTAACATGTCAGCGGTGTTACAATGGTTATCAACAGTTCCAGTGGCATTGATGAAGGAAGGAGCATCCAACGATGTTCCATCACCCGACTGCACATACTGCGAGAAAATCAAAAACTTGAAATTACATTATTATGTAATACACATTTGTAGTAGTATCTCTGAACGCATTAAATATCAGTGCAACAGATGTTTAAGCAAGTTTATACTCTATGGAAGATTAAAACGCCACTTCAGGAATTGTGATAGACTGGCTGTACATTCATCGCAATCAAGATGTATATTTTGTAACAAAACATTAGCAAATATTCAAAGTGCACAACGACACGAAATATATCACTGTCCTTTTAATGAAGTTGATAATTCGTCTTTGTGTGAAAATTGTGGTGTACCAATATGTCGACCTGATAAACTGAATAGACGGCTTTCCACCTCACTTTAATTCATGTGTAGCAGATGCAGACATCGAGAAATCCACAAAACTTTAGTAATTTGTCTGTGTTTTTTTTGTACTTGTAGTAGTAGTAGTATGTATGTAATAAAGTTTTTTTAAAAGAACTTGCGGTGTTTTTATTTTCTCAAACCTGCCACTTTTGTGGTACTTTTTTAAAATATTAAAGTTGTTTTGTATCGGCCAGGGATCGAACCAAGGACCTTAGTCGTTCTAATCAACCATTATATAGATTACAAATTTATTTAATGAATTTTGAACATGGTATTGAAATTATTATTTTTTTTACATAAAATTAAACATTATTGCATCGATCAGGTATCGAACCGAGGACAGGAATCGATATAATCAATCATTATATTTATTGTCAATTTATTTAATGAATTTTGAACCTTTTCCCGCATCGCTAGCATAAAAATTATGGCGGAAATGACGTCATAACAGCTGACGACATATATGCTTTGAAAAAAGGTGGTGGGGGTCAGTCTGCCAGCAGCCACCGTGGAGGAAGGAGGCTGTCGCCATTTCTAATTTTTATGCACTCGTCGGGTTCGAACCGAGGACTCCGAACTCCGTGTCGTAAATGTTTGTTTTTTATAAAAAATTTATTTAATTTTTATTATTTGAATTTTTTTATAAATTTTAAATTTTTTTCCATTAAAATCAGAAAATAAATAAAGATTTTAGATGGCGACCGTAACGTAAATTGCAACGGTGACATAATATTTCAAAATGGCGGAAAAAATAACGCTGGAATGTTCGAGAAAACAAAATGACGTCATCCAAAATGGCGGATTCAAGATGGCCACCGTGATATACTTGTCCCGTTTCGCTGTGTCCCGTTACGCTGTGTCCCGTTACACTCATCCAAGATGGCCGCCGTGACGTCAGAGCAATCGGCCATTGACCCAGCACCTCGCACCTCAGCCTGAAGCCTGTGCCAGTATGCCCTATTCTATACTACTCTTATGTATACATATAAGTAAACTAAATTTATACAAACTGTCGCTAGTTTATGTTTCAGAAATCGAAGAGGGCGGTGATAGTAGAGTATAAATGACGATACTGGGACTTCTGGCTGCGAATTGATGATTGTTTACATTTCTTTCCCCTATCCGACCATCATCTGACGTCTCGGCGGCCATCTCGGACTCAAAATGACTCAAAATTTCTAAAAATTTCTAGATTTCAAGGGAAAATTTCACGTATTGAGGGAAAATCTCTCGTTTTATTCCGCGAAAAATTTAAAAATTCTGAATTTGACAAACCTTCAATTACTTTTGTCTCAGAAAGAAAACAATTTAATTCCCAAAGGTAGCTTAAATTCCTTAGCGTCAAGCCTCTCTAAGCCGCTAACATCAGGACTTTGACAGTGACTTTGAACTTGACCTGGATGAAATTCAAATTTTTTAATTTTCAACCAAAAAATTTCGAAAAAATTCTAAAAAAAAATATTTTTAAAAATAGCTTACTTAAAATGTTTAGTTACTTAATCTAATTTGGTCTAATTCCCCGCGAGAGTAAACACGTAATTTATTTTATACATTTAATAAATTCTTAAAAAAAATAAAAAAGTGACAAAAATTTTCTTACATCACCCGCCATCATCAATTCTGACGTAATTGCTGAAATTTTTGTTACGGCTGCCATCTTGAAAATCCGTAATTGTTATCAGATATAAATAGGGAAAGAATAGAAATTAAAAAAAAAATAATTAATCAAATTGCAATAACATATCTACTTTAAAAACCATACACTTACGTCTTCCGGTTTGAACCCAGTGAAGGCAATAATAACAATTGCGACAAAACCTTCCTCCACGTAAGCCACCGGCAGAATGACCTCCCACCACTAATACCTATATATATATATATATATATATATATATATATATATATATATATATATATATATTTTCTGTCACGATCCACCTTCAGAGGGGGGGGCGAGAATCGTAGCTCTTTACATAGAAACAACTCGCTTGGCATCAACTAGTCTTAACTTCATAAAATACTTTACTGTACCTAGGATCATAGGTTCGTCATCCCGTACAGGATGTCTGGTGAGAGCTGAACTAAGGAGATTTTGCAAAATAACATAATACTTAATTAAAATTATTTTATTCTTAAAGTCAAATACTCAACATCATTTTAAAGAACATTTAAATAGCGGGATTACAATTTAAAACAATAATCTCTTTACTTCCTTAACGATTGAACGACCTTACAAGAGAGAGAATGAGAGAACTTCACTAAACACTTCCCTAGTCCTTCCGAATACCTCAAATCATAATTAATACTTAAAATTAAAACAAAGATAAGTCCATACTCACATTTTCCGAAAAGCCTTTCTTGATCGATTACTTTAAAAAAATAACGTAGGGGCCTCTCCTGCCCTTGAAATCCCGAACGAACATTACATTTTAAAAACTATGACGCGTGACCCCTGACGAGGGCCATAGCCTCCGCCCGAAAGCTTGACGACTACATTATGACCTAACTTAAATTAAACGACTCGTGGCCTCTGGCGTCGACCATAGCTTCCGCCCGAAAGCTTGAATTCCTACATCACGAACGAACTAACAACTCGTGACCACAGGTGAGACGCATAGCCTCCGCCTGAATGAGCCTGAATTCCTACATCACGAACGAACTAACAACTCGTGACCACAGGTGAGACGCATAGCCTCCGCCTGAATGAGCCTGAATTCCTACATCACGAACGAACTAACAACTCGTGACCACAGGTGAGACGCATAGCCTCCGCCTGAATGAGCCCCGAGTCACCACTCACTTGCGCTTAAATTCGCGCGCCCTGCCGCGCCTACCATAACAAAAGCTCGTTATTGAAGTCAAATTTACTAAACAACTAACTAGAACATCTGGGAAGACTACCCCCCCTCTACCCCAATGTGCAGGCCACACCGCGCGGCTTGTTACGACAGCGCGCCCCAGTAACTGCGGCCCGTGGCTGCGCCAGCGCGCGGCCAAACAAACAAACAAAATTCTGCAAGCCCGCAGCGCGCCGCGCCGGCCCCGTGCCCCAATTACATGGTCACGCCACTTGCGCTGACGAGTGAACAGAGCAGCCAGCCCAGAGTCCCGTCAGTAAAGTCCCTAAATTTGATTTCAACAACCCTGCAAAATTTCAACCCGCGACATAACCCTCCCCTCACAGAGCTCGAGCCCCATCGAGCTACCTCAAAATTACAAATTGTCTTTTTCCATTAAACCATAACTATAAATTCCTCATTTCACAAAAATAATAATTTTCTTAGTTCCTTGCTGTCTGAACATACATCTAGATTCTGCATAAGATTTATTTTAAAACAACAAGTATTCATAAAATTAAATGTAAAACTTTTATCTGGTTTGTTCTCACAGGAACCTTCAGAGGCTCGAGTTCTCAATTCTAAAAAAATTGTTCTGTTAGTGAAGCTCTCTTTACAAATTAAATTACTGTTCTTAGTTTCTCAGTATTCGTTAAACAATGTGCAAATTCTTGATAATTATTATTATTTTTTTTTTTCGGTTTCTGTTTATTACCATACTTCTTTCGTTCTTCAAAAAAAATTAAGTGTCCTTACAGTGTTTCAATTAATTAAACTCTTATCTCGTGAAGGTTGGTGCAACTCCTCGAAGTCAGTGTTGTCGAGAAGAGTAGCTCCCTGGGCTGGCCATCAGCAAACACCACTCAACTCCAACAGCTACTGGACTGGCTTCCAGGGCAGCTCACAACTTCTCCCCACATCTGCTTCGGAGTTGTGCCATCCTCATCACGAACAGATTACAATTCTGAAACATCATCAACAGGCATTACCATCACGCCTGACAAATACAAAACTAACTACTAAACTGCAATCGATGGGCAAGGATGCAAACACACAAAAAAATAAAATTAATTAATTCAACTGCTAACATAAAGTATCCCACCCTTAGCATAATCTAATCAGGCAAATAATTTGATAGGAAAAACTTAAGGAAGGGAAACATGACCTCCAATGATTTTCCCTAACTCTTGAGTCTTGATCTTCTCTATACAGCAAATAGTCCCCACGAAGTAACTGGGTTGAAGGTCAGTTCACATGACCCACCCATAACCTCTTCTACTCTTCTTTTCTTCTGGGGGCAACCACAATGCCCACCAATCTCTCTCCATGGTGCCGAACCAGCTATCCCATGAGAGTAAACAACGTAGTCAATAGAAGCGCAGAGGGGAAACACCAATCTCTGGCTTGTCGAGTCATAAAACTGCTTTATCTTCTTCTTCTTCTGAGTAAAAATATCTGACTAACCTTGCTTCTATTCTTCCAAACAGTAAAAGTTCATCAGGTATCTTCATGAAAGAAACATTCTAACTAATAATTCTTCATTTTTCTTCTTCTTTATTTCTGTTAGTTGTAATAGAAGGCCATGTTAGGGAGGTTATAGGGAAAAAGAGTGGCCAATTCCCACCCCATCACCCACCTAGATCATGACTAATTAACTTTTAAACTTTCTATTTCAAACAAATAAAAAAAACATTTTTTTATTCAAACTTTTAAATTATAATTACTTTTACTTCATAACCTCAAAAGCTAATCAATAATTCTAAATGAAATTGTGATTTACTGCATCCTTGTTCCATCCGATCTGTTTGTTTATAACCTTTCTTGTAAAGTATAAAATTTTCAAACATTACTAATTAAAAAAAAATTAAATTCTGGTGTCCTTTGAGTTACAATTAACTTTACTATTTCTTAGCTTGAAATAATTTAAGTTTTCAGAACTATTTCATTGTCTAATTCACAACACTTAAAAATCAACTCAAAACAACAAATCATCAAAATCAATAAGATCATCTGACCTACCTATCAGTACTGTGAACTTGAACTGTTCGTACACATTTATAATAAGCTATTGTATTTAAATTCCAACCTAAATAAGGTTTTAAAAAAAACTACTAATCCCTCTGTAAATTAAGAAAATTAACTTTAAAAATTAAACTTAAGGTATTAGTTCTTTTTGACAGCTACCACAACTCACTAGTTCCATTACATTACTATAACCTAAAAAGTTCTGTAAATAATGTTTATAACAAAAAAAAACTCCAGTTACTGTCTTCCATAAAAAAAAATAAAACTTTACATGACCTTATTAATCTCCACTTGTAAGTCCATGGCTGCCAGCTTTCTCTTCTCTTGAATCTTCAGTCTTGGCTCTTGTTTCAGTGATCTTGTATCTTGTCTCTCGAACTCTTGTCATCTTGTAAACTGGACTGCTGCTCAGCTCATCTTAAGGAATCTGTAACAGTTTCAAAAATACATGTTAATTTAAATTACATAATTCCTGTTCTTTGGTCCTAAAAAAAATTGTATTATTAGTACACATTACCCTGAAACAACATTATTATTCATTGTTTATTACTTAAAAAAAAATGCTTTACCATAAAATCCTTTTTTGTTCTTTTCATTAGGCCTATTTATTTTCCTTCTTCTTAATTAAATTCTGCTTCAAATGTTAATCCTAACTTAAGACCTACCATCTATTTATTATTCATTACCTACATTATTTATGTTACCCTAAAATTCCCATAAGTTTCTAATACTTCCTATCAAAGACATTCTCTCTCAAAAAAAATTTACTTATGACTCTTAACTTAACAAACTTAAAAAAAACTTTTACACTAGACTTAACTTATTATTCATTCTTAGTTACTAAATTTCTATATGTAAACTTTAGTACTTACAAACAAAAACTGCCTATTTCTCTCTACCTCTTAATCTCTTTCAATTATTACAATAATAATGTTACCTTGCATCTTTAAACTTTCTTCTTTTCAATTAAATTAGACATCTCATAACAATAAAAATTCTGCCTATACTCTTCTTATGGGTGTCCAACCCAACAACAAAATTTCAAATTCTCAAGTTTCCTTATATTTAAATTATGCAATGCACATAACCTCTGTGGTGCCTGTACCCTTTTAGGCCTACCACCTTCTCCTCTCACAGCATGACAACTCTTATTCCTCGGGGTCTGTATTCACTGTTCCAAATCAAATATCTCAAATAAATTAAAAACAAATTTATTATTTTAAGAAAACAAAAATTTACATTGAATTTACTATGGAGCCTGGAAATCTTAATGTCTCACAGCAGCTAACATGACTAAATCCCATGGAACCCCAGGTTTACCTAACCTGTGCCCAAAAATTTAAGCATACCAGGCTTTCCCTGCACTGGTTTTACAGCATCACACACTATTTAGGGCCCCTGATCTGCCATCAGTCCCAAGGAGTTTTCCCACAACCCCTCTCTACACAAGCGCCTACCGCATTCCTCTCAATTGGCTATCGGTTTTACGGCATTCTTTTGGGATCCGACCATCAAGTTAGGGCTAATCGAACACTAAACCTCCATACTTCCAAACTAATGTAAATCAATTAAATTTTCTCTGTAAATTCTAAAAATCAAAAAAAATTATTCCAACATGCCAAAGAAACTTCCAAAAAAAAATTCATAATCTTATCTTCAAACCATTAAAATAAAAATAAATAGATTACTCTGTTTTCTCCTTAATAACTGTAAACTGTCAACAAATATCATGTCGTAAATTTTAACTATGCTTACTGACTCTTAATCATAAAATCTCATTTGTCCTAATTAATAAACAACCGATTTCCTTAAAATCTCACTGTATCTCTCACACTCAAACTTCACTGGCTGAATATCTCAATAAATTCAAAAACAATTATCTAAACTCTTAAAGAAACTCCTCCCCAATTATTCAAATTACTTCACCTTATTTTATTTCATTACTTAAAACACCTTACTCAAAAAAATTAATTAATTCCCTTCCATTATTATTTGACCAGAAAAAACTTTCTCATAAATTAATTTAGTAAAATTCAATTTCACATTAGGCAAGTACACTAACTCTCTACAGCAATGTTTCTCATTTCCCTCCTTCCTAACTGAATCCAATCTTACTTAACCTCCAGGGAATTTACCTCACAAAATAACCAAAAATTTCACTGTAGTGCCTATCTGCTATAGGCCCACTACACAGGGGGCTCTAACCCCACCAACAAACTTCATTGAAATGGTACCCTATCCCATACAGGATAGCCACTTCGGTACTACCATGGGGAACTCCTGCCCCAAACTACTCACAACTCTCAGGATTCTCCTGACCCTTAATTCCGTAGTCAGCCCATCTCCTATGGTCTGCGCTACAATTCCCTTTCTTCCCAGGGATACAACGCCTCACCTTAGGGTCCCTCGCCCTAATGAAAACATTAATTTTGTCTCTCTGTTCTTTTGGAGTAAATTCCCTCTACACACAAAATCTAGCCTTCCCAGTTTTCTCAATGCTTATCGATTTTATAGTGTACCTCCTTAATAATGTTTACAAATCCCAAAAAAATATTTTTAAAACCGAGGTAGAATTTAACTAACAAAAACATAAACAACTTACAACGAAACACTTCTAGCCTATACATCATACACTTCTTAAAATAAATTACTTACATACTGAAAGTTCCTCTTCTCCTAAAACACACTTAAATTTAAATGTATTTAACCAATAGTCTATTTTCTTATCGCTAAGTTACCGTACAGCTGATCAAAACAAGGTCACGGCCTGTCCACGTCTCCGTATGAGCCCGTGACGTCACCGAATTCCATCAGGTGCGCCAACCCTCGCTTGCGGTTCCTCCGTTCTCCGCTAGGTCTCAGCACCTCCCCGTCACGTGTTCATTCTGCCACGTCCACTGACGTGTCGTTCTGAAACAACTCTCAACATTTTTCTAATTAAAACAAAACATCACTATAAATTCTATAACTCTCTTTTACATAAACTCTCGTTTTCTCTTTAATTCCTTTCTAACGTTTATCCTTCCCTCGACTGATTTAATTCGTACGTCTCGTCTCCTACGCGCACGAAAACAAAACAAACTTCTCTTGAAAATAATTCCTATTTACGACAAAAAACTTTATTTTAAATTATAATTCTCTTAACCTACAATCTTAAAATGAACTTCAATTAAATTAAACCACTTGCATTATCTCTAATAAGCATTTAACTTATAACGTATTCTCCTCACGTAATAATCCCCGATATAAATCTACAATAAATTCAACGACTTAAAACAACTTATCACTATAAACTTTATCCTTACAAGTATCCTCAAATAAACATCTGTTACGTCAAAAAAAAAAACTCAAAGACTTCCTCCACTTAGATTAAATTCCGTAATCCTCTCCTCAAGTAAACTCTTAATAACCTGCTATCAGAAGCTGAAACTAACTTAATAATAAACATAAAAATCTACCTCTCTCTCTCTCCAGAAATAGAACCTATCCGGCGAACTCTACCATTTCTGTCACGTGCACCTAGCCGGTGCCACCGCCATTTCTGTCACGATCCACCTTCAGAGGGGGGGGCGAGAATCGTAGCTCTTTACATAGAAACAACTCGCTTGGCATCAACTAGTCTTAACTTCATAAAATACTTTACTGTACCTAGGATCATAGGTTCGTCATCCCGTACAGGATGTCTGGTGAGAGCTGAACTAAGGAGATTTTGCAAAATAACATAATACTTAATTAAAATTATTTTATTCTTAAAGTCAAATACTCAACATCATTTTAAAGAACATTTAAATAGCGGGATTACAATTTAAAACAATAATCTCTTTACTTCCTTAACGATTGAACGACCTTACAAGAGAGAGAATGAGAGAACTTCACTAAACACTTCCCTAGTCCTTCCGAATACCTCAAATCATAATTAATACTTAAAATTAAAACAAAGATAAGTCCATACTCACATTTTCCGAAAAGCCTTTCTTGATCGATTACTTTAAAAAAATAACGTAGGGGCCTCTCCTGCCCTTGAAATCCCGAACGAACATTACATTTTAAAAACTATGACGCGTGACCCCTGACGAGGGCCATAGCCTCCGCCCGAAAGCTTGACGACTACATTATGACCTAACTTAAATTAAACGACTCGTGGCCTCTGGCGTCGACCATAGCTTCCGCCCGAAAGCTTGAATTCCTACATCACGAACGAACTAACAACTCGTGACCACAGGTGAGACGCATAGCCTCCGCCTGAATGAGCCTGAATTCCTACATCACGAACGAACTAACAACTCGTGACCACAGGTGAGACGCATAGCCTCCGCCTGAATGAGCCTGAATTCCTACATCACGAACGAACTAACAACTCGTGACCACAGGTGAGACGCATAGCCTCCGCCTGAATGAGCCCCGAGTCACCACTCACTTGCGCTTAAATTCGCGCGCCCTGCCGCGCCTACCATAACAAAAGCTCGTTATTGAAGTCAAATTTACTAAACAACTAACTAGAACATCTGGGAAGACTACCCCCCCTCTACCCCAATGTGCAGGCCACACCGCGCGGCTTGTTACGACAGCGCGCCCCAGTAACTGCGGCCCGTGGCTGCGCCAGCGCGCGGCCAAACAAACAAACAAAATTCTGCAAGCCCGCAGCGCGCCGCGCCGGCCCCGTGCCCCAATTACATGGTCACGCCACTTGCGCTGACGAGTGAACAGAGCAGCCAGCCCAGAGTCCCGTCAGTAAAGTCCCTAAATTTGATTTCAACAACCCTGCAAAATTTCAACCCGCGACAATATACTAGCTGCCCGACCCGGCTTGGCACGGTTTTATTAATGGGGAAAAAATTTGACCAAATCTCTTATTTACAGTTATAATAAATGAAAAAAAATTAAAATTAATTAATTTTGACAAAAACTTAATACAGAAATACACGCAACGTTGTCATGGAGACGAAGTACCCACTGTTTCCCGGGCTTAAACTCCAATCAACATTGATAATCAGTTTATTATTAATTATAAATTATTAAGACCATTAATCGAAATAAAAACCATCCTATATCTCAAGATGGAAAAAATTACACATAAATGCCAATTTTCAACGAAATCGGTTGACTTGGTGAAGAGTTCACTGGAAACAAACATCAGGACACTGGATTTATATATAAGATATATATATATATATATATATATATATATATATATATATATAGTCAGCTAGAATGACGTCATGTCCACCAGCTTATATTCGTCTGCTAAAGTAAACAGCTATTATGTTAGTTTAATTTTTACACGCTAGAGTGCAGTATTCATTTTTTTATTACTGTGGCACCCGCCAACTTGACATTTTGAGCGCCATCTTGGATTAGCAATAAATTCGTGAAAAAAACTTTAATATACAAATATAATTTATTATTTAATTTATATTCTACTACAGTAACACTTAATAAATTAGCAGTCTTAAAAACATTTAGTTCTGTATCGGCTTGAACTGACATATTCTTAGCTCCAATCGGTTTACTGCAGACAGACCAGCCAGATCCTTTTCCTATATAGTCCTTTCCTTCTCAACAGAGTTTCTGGATACTGTGTTTAACAGACTGCTTCACATCGTCGGAATAGTAAATGGGAGTATTCACTGTCTTGACTGTACACTTCTTCAATTTGTCCTCAAACGGATTTGGTTTGCCATATAGCCTACACAGTCCAACCACAAGTTATATTTAAATGGTCTGTATTTAGCTACTTAATCAGTAAGCTGATTCATAATGTTCTGCCTTATATCGTCCAGAAAAGTAAAACATGTCCTTTGACTCACTAAACGTATTAACATAATAGTAGTCTTTCAACATTCCACGAAATGCAGAGTTCACCAAGTGAAATCCGTTATCATTTAACTGTAATGCACCGAGTACAGTCTCACGCTTAGATTCATGTATAGGACTCATCACATTAGGTTGCTGAACTTGTTTTTGTGCTTGTAAGCAACACGAGTCTCCACTGTAAAGCGAGAGGTCGAAATTTCTGCAGTACGCACATGGACTTCACCTTTACATTTTTTCGCATGCCGTCGCAAACTATCAATACGTGTAAACCAAACATGACACTCATCGCAGCGAAACTTCGTATAAGAAGGATTCTTTACACATTTGCTCCGCTCATATCTTCGTGCATCATGGTGTGGCCAACTCCCCTTATGCCGGGGTAGTTGTACATGTCCGCACCCACCACGCCAGTCCCGTGTACGCGTCACTAATAACATCCTGAGTTTCTATTGGATTTAAGCTTAAAAGACGCGCATAGACTGACTTGACAAATGGCAAGTGCGCAAAAAGCTGTACTACCATACTCAACTAAATTTAACGACAATCCCGGAAAGTCTACAGTGATAGGCACAATAATGAGTTAAAAAATCAATGATCCTGAAAATTAAATTCTTTCCAAACAATGTATAGCCATACCACAAAAAGGGGATGGACCTTATAAGGTAAACTCTAGGTGGCATTTTCAATTGCTATAATTTTATTAACAGACAAACGACATTTGGTTACAGACAAAAATTACAGAATAATAAGTTCTAAACCAAAGTCGCAAAAGTCTCTTACTGCGCGGGGGGGGGGGGGGGGGGGGAGGTGATAAAAATTATGACGTTCTTCAGGCCTTATATTCCACAACGCTAAATCCAGTCGTGTCACTTACTTGGTGCTGAGGCATACCTTTGATGCAGTAGACTATCGGGCCGGGCATAACCCCCACTCACTATTGCGCTACTAGCAGCGCGCTGCTTCTGTGGCTTGTCACCTGCCCCGCAGCGTCGCGCGCTCGTGTAACACCGCCTTTTTTGCTTTGCGAAACTAGCCATGGCATCACCGTCACTGGAAGTGAAGTAGTGATAGCAAAAAAATTACCATCCAAATCGCCGAGCCGTGCGAAATTCCACTTTTCATAAAATCCATTTAAATAACATTGACTGCAGCAAACCAAAGCAATTTTAAATGATTACAAACTATTGCTGTTAACTCTCGTTCACGTAACGAACCAAAAGGCAAGTCCCCCATGGCTGGGATCCGAGTTCGTACGGGCTAACACTGCATACTCCACGAGCAGTGCCGCAAAAAAAAAAAAAAAAAAAAAAAACCTCCGTCGCGGTCCCGCAATCCCCTGGGAGCGGAATCACACTCGTCACGTCACCTGACGTCACGCCCCCTCCTCTCCACCCCCCTCACTCCGCTAGATAGTTCTCGTTAATTATCGTAAGTACCGCTACACAGTAAGAATAATTAACGTTAAATAAACAAAGTGTAATAAAATATTACCATGAATAAATATTAAAATACACCACTAAATAATATAAGTACACTCGTAAAAATTCTGATACCAATGAAAAATATTTTTAAGTTTAGAGTTTGCACACTACCGCGCTCTATATGATGGCAGCCAAGTTTATTAAAGAAAAGCTAGAAACGCTTATAAAAACGTATTTAAAAATTAATGTACACATAATACTGAAACAGTGTAAAATAAATCAACTTGGAATAAACTTTATACAATATACAAATAATTAAATCCAGGGAGACTGACGCCGCGCAAGTGGCCTCAATGGGAAAATGCGAACGACATATCACAGTATCTGAAAGGATGCCTAGGTGATGAAGACGAACCTTTCAGACCTGAACCAGATGATGATGTTGCTGCAGTTGTACCAACTCCCGGTTTGCTGTTAAGAGAATCAATTAATCGCTGTTGCAGAGAAACCTTTCTTTTCTGTCGTACAGCACTACCTCTGCATTTCTTCATGTGCGTGCTTATATTATCTTCTCTGGCAAACTGCTTATGACATTTCTCACAGACAAACATTTTGCGAGGAGGATTCTTAGCACATTCGCTCTTCTCGTGTCATCGAGCATTGCTGTTGTTTGAGAAAATCTTGTCACAGTAACGGCATCGATGCTCGATGGTTGTTGTCGAATCACCAGCCATTGAAGTATTCATCGAAGGCGAAACGTCGTTCATCGTGGTTTCCTGTGCAGCCAGCACTGAATAAATTAGGCTTTCTTCTGCTGGTGGTATCTCGACTGTTGAAGTCTCCTCCAGTGTTGACGTCGACGTTGCCAACAGGATCTGCGCCACAATCGCCATTGACGTTAGAGTTCCCGTACGCGAAGGTACAACGTCTATTGAGTTCAACGTTGAATACATTAAAGATGTCATCGAGTTAACAAGAAGAGGTAATTTCGTGACTTAGGAAATAGATGAGACAAACTAGGTGATCCTTAAAACGTCGCAGCCAGTAACAAACTGAAAGGCCCACTGGCTGAGAACTCGGCTATATACACGAAAACGGTCGATGAATATGATAGACAAAACAAGAACCAATTACTATAATACACGAGTCAAAACAACATTAAAAAAGGAAGCACACTTAAAAAAGGTAGCCGATTTGGAATCAAATTCGACAAAATAAATGGACACGCAATGTAGAGCACGATCAACCTCGCTACTACTAATGGGATGTAGTTGCCTCGTCAAGGGATGCTTTTCCTAAGCTTTTAGAAAGCTATCAGTCAGACTGTGCTTTAGTGTAGAGAATTTAATAATTTTATAAATTTTGTTATATTTAAATTATAAGTGCTTCCTCGTACACCACGCCAATTTCGGTCCGCATTTTGTGGGCATCTTGGCGAGACATCTCCTGAGTTCAAGCTGCAACCCCCTGTTTTGGCGAGTTTTCGACACCCATTCTCTTCCCCGACTAGTCCCTTTTTTTGTGGGAATTTATGCCTATTTAACGACTGGCTGCGCAGCAGGTCTAATTCGTTTTGATCTGGCTTGTTCACAGACAGGGTCCCAGACACGGAGCCGAGATTGCGGTTTTTTTTCTGGTCCTCGGTACTCGATAAGTTATCACTCCCGAATAGCAAGCTCCGACAATACTACCTCCAAATTCTCTGCGACACCCACAAGGGGCACGATCTCGGGATCCCAGCAGTCGACTAAATATGTGATAGCTAAAGTTGTATAATTGCTAAACTTAAATTGCACTAAGTTTTAATGATTATAATTCTGGTATTATCAATATATAGAGGTACTAACTGTAAGCAACACCGGAAAGCGTGAATATATAAATTGGCTATCTGGTTAGTATATAGAATTAAATTTTTATTTTATATTATTGTTTTAAATATTTACGGGCCGGCCACTTGTTAAGGTATTAACCCATATTATAAATGGTAACTTATTAATGTATTAGGTAGCCCTATTATAAATTTTAAGCAATTAAATTCTTTATCAAACCAACTTATTATTATCTAAATTATGTTTATTTACTCTTGTTACAATTAACTATGAAAGCCAAATAAATAGTAGCACAGCTATAGACGAACCTGCATTTTTTAAAATTTATTAATTTGATGCTAATGATCCACTGTCTCCATTGTGTTTTCAGAGGGACATTGACTTTCTTCGTTGTTGGGACTTTTGTGTCACCTATGAGGTTTAACGTGTTGTTGTTTTGTATCGTTTCCAATACCCGCCACTTCCAGAGTAAATTATTATTCTCTTAACTATAAAAATATAACAAACAGACCAAAGGCCATAACACTACATACATACCTTTGAAATATAACTTATAGTTGGACTGTGTATATGGCAAACCATGTCCGTTTAAGGACAAATTAAGGACTTGTGCATTCAAGACAGTGAATACTCCCATTTACAATTCAAACTATGAGAAGCAAACTGTTAAACATAGTATCGAGAAACTCTGTCGGGAAGAAAAAGACTATGTAGACCAATGATCTGGCTGTTCTCTGTCTTCAGAAAACCGATTGGAGTTAAGAATAAGTCAGTTCAAGCTGATGCAGAACTAAATGCTTATAGGTAAGATTGCTAACTTTAGCAAGTGTTACTGTAGTATAATATAAATTATGTAATAAATTATATTTGAATATAAAAGATGTCTTCCCCGAATTTATGACTAATTATGTAATTAATTACGAATTTCCAAAATGGTGCGTGGTGGTCATAACTGCTTACTGGAGACCGGTTGGCAAGGAAACTAAACTGCTTTTAAGACTATTCACAACATTTAATTAAATTATTTTCACATAAAATTAATTTTTTGCATGGATCAAGTATTTAACCAAGGATGGATATCGATCTTGCAATCAGTAAATTAATCTTAGATTTTTTTGATTAATTTTGGAATTTTTCCCGAATATAGCTAAATAATTACGAATTTCCTAGATGGCACACAAATATCAAAATGGTGGGTACAACATTAACAAAAAAATGATTACTGCACTCTACTGGGTAAAAATTATACTAACATGACGGCAGTGCACTCTAGTAGATGAAAATAAAATGGAGGCCTCTAGCAGACGAATACAAGATGGCGGACATGACTTCATACAAGCTGACGATATATATATATATATATAAACCTTGGCACTAGTTGTGGGAGATCAGTCTGCCGGTGGCTTCCGTGTTCGGACCGAGGACGTTAGTGCAGTTTTTAAAAATTATATTTTATTTGTAATTTCATTAAATAATTTTGATTAAATTTTAAATTATTTCTTATTTAAATGTAACAATAATTACGGTTTTTCAAGTTGGCAGCCGTTATAATAAGTTTCAGCTATTATGTCATAATTCAAGATGGCGGGTGTGATGTAAAATGTTTTATCAGGTTTTTATTTGTTATTAAGAATAGGTACATTAAATATATTAATAAATTACATGTTTACAATCGCCGGGAAGCGAACCAAGGACCGAAACTGATAAAGTACCTTAACATTTGAAGTAAGCTATTTTTTTAAAATATTTTTTTGGAATTTTTTCAGAATTTTTTATTCGAAAATAAAAGGAATTAGAATTTATGGTCAATGTCCTGATATCAGCGGCTTAGAGTGGCTTGACGCTTATAGGAATTTGTGTTCTTTCTAAGGCCAAAGTCTTTTGAAGTTTTCGAAGTCCGAATTTTTGAATTTTTGGAGGAAAAAATTGGAAATATTCCCTCAAAAAGGGACCATTTTTTAAAGGAATTTTAAGTTATTTTGAGTAATTTTTGAGAAATTGTGAATCATTTTTAGCCAAGATGGCCGCCGTGATCTCAGATGATGGTCGGGGTGTTACACATAAGTAATAACAGAGTAAACAGTAAGTCTAAACTCTGCTATCATTTTGTCACACTTCACTCTCTCGTGATGACTTGTGTGACTAGTGGATCTTTTAGTTTCAACAGGCAAAATAATGATTTCATCTAGATATAAGTACCTCTATGTTTATTTAACTTTTGATTACTTTCACATAATATAATAAACTTGATAAATTGATTGACATATATATATATTAACATGGGTTTAAAATTACATTATCAAAAGAATGGGCCGGCCCTAATTAGAAAATTACCATTCATCATTGTAAATAATTACAATGGAATCATAAACAAATAAATAATAGTTTAAAAAACTAAAAAAAACACGCTTTATATAGAAAACCAAACTAAAAAATAGAAAATAAATTTTAATAAATTTGAATTAACAATAGTGTAAATTTTTTAAATAAATATAAATTAATAATAGTGTATATAAGAAAAAAATGTATTTTATTTTTAAAAAAAAGCGTGGGGTGCTTTTTAAGATATTATCGAAATGATACTTCTACTCATACATATATGTCAATAAAATATTTATAACTATTTACACAATGCACCCCACGATTTTTTTAAATAAAATACATTTTTTTCTTATAGGTATACACTATTATTAATTTATATTTATTAAATTTTTGTACACTATTCTTAATTCAAATTTATTTTAATTTATTTTCTATTTTTTAGTTTGGTTTTCTATATAAAGCGTGTTTTTTAGTGTTTTAAAACTATTATTTATTTTCTACTTTTTAGTTTGGTTTATTTATAATTTTAAATGATAATTCTTTATCGACGTATGAAAGAAATTTAATAGCAATGTAAAAAAAACTTGATAGTTATTACATCAATTTACTATTAAAGTAAATTTGAATAGATAATGGCTGCAGTTAAAATAAAATCGATAAATATTGTTTTATCTCAGAAGTGTCTCTAGATGTAGCTCAATTTTTAATTTATTACATGACTTTACTATTAAAGTGAATTTGATTAGATATTGGCTGCTTCTAAAATATATATCCAATATAGCGTGTTGAAGAACTACAGTACTCAATAATTTCAATATCCTGCTATGAAAATCAATATATTCTGGAAGTCATTGATGTTTCTTCTAAGTCAGCATATCTGATGGGTGACCATCCTTTGTTTGCAAATGTCTCACAAAAAAAAATATCCCATTTGTTCCAGTCCGATTCCACTGTAAGTTTCATTTGCATGCAGTTGTACCAAACTACACTGGAATATTCTAAGAAATGTTTTAAAATTTCTATTTTCTTTTTGTCTTCTTTGATTAGGAAAAGTTCACATTCTTTGTCGAAATCTTTAATCCAATGGTAAGCATTTGAGTTTCTGCCCGTGAATTTCTCAATCATGGAATCTTTTGCAATTTTACCTAAATTATGAGATTCAGATATAGTTTTTTTTCTTCAAGAAATTTTTCTAACAGTTTTCCAATTTTTTATTTGATCCACTAGGTATACATTCAGCACTTTTTGTTTTTTCCTCAATTTCTTCCAGGTTAAAGTCTTTAAACTGTAAGCTTTGCTCTCTATCCAAATACCATGTTTTTGATATATCATCTGTCAAACTTATCCATATTTTCCGTGTTTGATGTCTTTTATTTAATGATTTACTGACCTTAGCGTAGTTTGGAGTATTTGTAACTGCTTGGTGTAGATTTGCAGGGTGGTGTTCGAGTGGAATTTCAAAAATCTGCCCATCAGGTGTAGCTATTGAGGTTATGCATATGGTGCTTGATTTCCCATCTGCTGTTGGTTTCACAGCAAAATCAAACCTCAATTTTTCCATGTTTCGTGAAATATTTACAGAAAATGTTGTTTTATAATAATGTTGAACCTGAAGATATAAAAAAAACTGAAGGACTGGAGGTTTGACGTTAGCTGGCCGAAGTGAGCTGCTAACGAGTCGTCAGGGCACCTTAGTCGTCCTCATTGCTGGAGGAAGGACTCGTGGGTTTGTGTGGTCAGGTCTACATCCGGCCCTTGGCTTCTAGCATAAGCCAGGGCCCGGAGCTCGCGAACACGCGGTTGTCGCGGATGTTTCCATAATACAAAGATAGAAAATATTAATGAAGTATTATAAACCAAGCATGACTACTTCTACGACGTACGCAGACTGATTAATTACTAATTACTAAAGTTGTAGGTATCACATCTTGACGTGCGGCTCACCGGCGATGCGGTGTGATCAGTCTGCTGTCGCGGCGCGAAGTCTCTTTGGGGCGGCAGCGACTCGTAATTAAAAAGACGAAGTCTATCAAAAGAAAGGGGGGAGGCTTCTGCTTCTGGACCGAAAGGTTCCAAAGATTTCTGAGGACGTAGTGGAGAAATACTATCTTCGATATCTCGAAGTTGGTGGTACTGGCCGATGTCAGCGCGACCTACCGAGGGGTGTCCGAAACAAGGAGAGATCGACTCACGCGAGGCGACTGCTAAAGCATTGGGCTTATGGAGGGGACTAGTGCAGCGCTCTGGTGGCTTGGAAATAAATTACGGGGCACTTTTTGTTGCTTGAGGTGCCAGGGGGCAGGCTTTTAGCGGGCGTTCAAACACCAAGGGCAAATAATTAGCAACTCTGCCACTAGAGGACAGAGGCGGTACATTAGAACAGGCTGGGGTTAAGGACCGGGCACTGCTCTGAGCAGTGTTCCCAGGACAGACTGGAGAGGCGGTGGTGGGTGGAAACTGCGATGACAGTGGGAACGAGGCTCTACTGAGCCCGGAGGCATGACTGAATGTTGGTAAAAATGATTCGAGATCATGCCATGGAGTGCTCACGTCAGGTGAGGTCTTAGAAACAGCCTGCCATGAGAGCTTGCAGGACATAGCAGTTATTGTCACGGCGTAAGGGAGAATTGCAGGCGACGGGCATGTGTCCACGCGGGGATAAAATGATACACAGACTGACTCGCAAAAGACTCGGCAAAATCAGATCTAGGGATGGGAATGGAGTGGGAAGACTGGCCTGACAAACATTAAATGGGAGTGTACAGGAAGCGGAAAAAGTTTAAGTTCTTGCAGCAAAAAATAATGCGACATTATTTTTCACAAATTCAAAATGTATGATTGTGACAAAAATACTAATTAGCGGCACAGGGGGATTTTTTTTTATATAATCATCAGTACAAAGCTTGAAGCTAGCCACAGTATCCCCATTTATACACTACTGGTGATTAATACTTTTAAGGATTAATCCTACCAAGCAACCTTCCTGTAAATGTGCTACTGAGTTGTACAGGATTCCTTCAAAATTACTTTGTTAACATTTGGAGGACGATATGAAGGTTTATTGCCCTAGATAATGTTGTGAGTGTCACTATCGTTATAACACCACACTTATAAATCAAAGCACTTAAGAATTTGTTACTTTTATGAGTTACTAGCTAACAAGTAGTAAAGAATTTTATGAAAATAAATTTTATATTTTCGTCCAACATGTGATATGCAAGTTTTAAACAATTGTTGAAGCTGAAATTTGCCAACCAGAATGATTTAAGAACTAATATTTATGCTTATATTTAAAAAATAAAAAGAACTAATACATACTATTTATGTTTGTCACTTTTATCTTCACGTGATCGTTGCATTGCTTTAATTTGTAAAAAAATATTTTTTGTGCTTTCAGGCTGCAGGTTCTAGTGTCTTGTACCAATGTTTTTAGACTTTTAAAATTGTACTTCTTTTTTCAGGATTATTCACAACAAGTAAATTCGTTAGAGACACAAAACTGCATAATGGAGAGTGGGGTGAAGTCATTATCATCAGAACTGCAGGCTACTAAAGAAAAACTTGAATCATGTGAAAATGAGAAAGCGCAGGTGTTGAAAACACTGGAACAAAGAAACGAAGATATTCGTAATCTAAAGGTGGCTAATGCATCTTTAGAGTCTGAACGAAATAAGCACTTGGATGCTCTCGCGAAGCTTGACAGCAAGCTGAAGAAGGTGTGCAGTTGCTTCGACAAGGAGCTGGAGCTGAAAGGAGAGGTGATTGAGAAGCTGCGGGATGAATTGGGGAAGCTGGAGAAAGACCGAGAGAGGCTGATCTCCATGAACGACGAGGTGGCCGATGAGGTGATGGAATGGCAGGCGATGATCAGGTCTCTGTGCCACCTGGTGAACCAAGTGTCGCAGCAGGCGCTCGCCAAGGTTAGCGCTGCCGTCGAGACCCCCGGCGTCACCAGAGTGCCTCGCGTGCGGGTGCTCATCTCGTCCAGAGAGCTGAAGAGCAGCCTATCCTTGCTGTCATGCTCACGTGAGGAAGGTAGCAGGACTTCCACCAGCTCCCAGGTCGCCCAGATATCACCAAGAGGTACAGTCCCAGGGGAGGAAGTCAGCAGGACTTTCACCAGCTCCCAGATCGCACAGACATCACCAGGAGGTGCAGATCCAGGGGAGGAAGGCATCAGGACTGCCACCAGCTCTCAGGTCGCCCAGACATCACCAGGAGGTACAGGTCGAGGGGAGGAAAGCAGCAGGACATCCACCAGCTCCCAGGTCGCCCAGACATCAACAGAAGGTGCAGGTCCACATGAGGAAGGTATCAGGACTTTCACCAGCTCCCAGATCGCACAGACATCACCAGGAGGTACAGGTCGAGGGGAGGAAGTTAGCAGGACCTCCACCAGCTTCCAGGTTACCCACACATCACCAGGAGGTTCAGGTCTACGTGAGGAAGGTAACAGGACTTTCACCAGCTCGCAGGTCGCCCAGACCTCAGTAGGAGGCTCATGCCTTCGGGAGTTTGCGTCCACGGTCACCCGCACTGAGCAGTCCCAGCAGATCTGCGTGTGCGTGGGCGACGACAGTGTGGTGACATCGGCCGTGAACATGGTGGAGGACATCAAGGCGCAGCTCAAGGCGTACGTGCTGGAGGAAACGAGGAAGAGAAGCGTGCAGCAAAATGCCATCGCCAAAATGGTTAAAACCGAGTCCAAGTTAAAGAGAAAATGCAGAGAGCTGGAGAAAACGAGATTGGAACTTAAAGACAGTAACAACAAAAGCAATTTGATCGAACAAGATTTGCAAGAGTTGAAGAAGAAGAACAAACTCTTGATAAGCGAATTAAAAAATGCGGATGATGTAATTGAAAGAATGAAGCAGGAAAAAAGCGACTTAAGTTCTGAGATAAAGATTCTTGAAGGCGAAGTTATGAAAGGTCTTCAAACAATCAGAAGCCAATGTGACTCAATGAAAAATTTAGAGAGCACTATTGAGGAGCTAAATAGTACAATCACAAGACAATGTAACACAATGATAGATTTAGAGAACACAATTGATGTGCTAAAGGAAATGTTGCTCTCTGAGAGCGATACCTCAATAGAAACAAAAGCCGAATCTGCCGAATTAAATCAGGAAACACATTTAACGATTAACATCACAGGAATCCCAGCTGCAGAAAATACACCAGAAGCACCGGTCGAAGAAATCCCTGAAGAGAAGACAGGTAAAATATCTTGAATTTATTTTACTTTTAAATTGTAAGTAACTAAATAAGAACACATATATTTGTGATACCAATGATGTTCAAAAACTCTTGTGTAATGTCCAGGATTCTGTGGAAAACTTTGGGACGAGAAACAGTGTTCGATAAGTGGACAAATATTTCTGTGACAATGTTTCTGTTCGTTATTTATGCATAAAATGGGGTGAAATACGACTGAGCGAATACATGAAAATTGCCATTAACCATAAAAAAATATTAATGAACCCTAAATATATTAATGAACGAAAAATGTCTTTGTGTTAATATTTGTGCATGATGAAACATATGTGTTAAATACATAGGGGCTATCATAAGACTTCATAAATGAGAAAATAGGACTCACCAATTGAGTTTGTTTGCTTATAGTGTTATCACACAGTTGTTCTCAGGGGCTTAAGCCGATAAGACCTCCAAGATTATAGTGTTTATAGAAACACTTGAGCACAGACTCGGTGCACATAAAGCCTAGCCATGTCGGGATGCTGGAATAGAGCCCATTACACTCGCCAGATGATCGGATCACACTAGCGAGCATGGCCACAGAGCAACCCTGGTCACAAATTTAATATGTGGAGTGAATTGGTTGTGAGGAAAGAATGATTTGTCGTTTGAGAATATTAACTTGCTTGTCGCATTTAACACAAAATGGTGCATTTGTCGACCAACCTCAAATGTGATGTTCACAAGGAAAAAAAAACTTCTACAGATATTAATGTATATTTTATGTAATTGACACAATTGAGTGACATTGTAGCTATTACAACTTATTTTCTGACTTACAACAATCATAATTAAACATGATTCATATATTGCATCCTTTATTCTAAATAGTGCTTTCGTGGGCAGCTTCACAGACATTTCTTGACATGGTTGACGTATCAGATTTACAACCGAAAGCCCAGTGTTCAACAAGCTCAATAGGAAAGGCGTCACTTTTCATCACTTTATGCCACACTTTCTCTGTATGAGTCTTTATTTGATACGGCCTCTGTATTAACCTATAACGTCTAGGTCTTCGACTAATTAAGCTCTATCCATGGCTTAACAAAGTATTTGTACTTATTACTGTTGTAAAATCTGGAATGTTTATAATTTTACTGACAATAATTTTCACTTGCATAAAAAAGAACTAAGTAATGTTTTAGAACCAATACGAATTAGAATACACATACAAAATACAAAACCACACAAATAAATTCTATTTGAAATAATGCAATTTTCTTTTCCAGCAGAGCTGACGCAGCGAGACCGGGCGACTACAGGCGACAGCGCATGCGAGTACCAGACGGTGACCAGCGAGCTGGAGGATAGGATACAGCAGCTGGATCTGACGCAGGGAGAGCTGGTGACAACAGGCGACGGCGCATGCGAGTACCAGACGGTGACCAGCGAGCTGGAGGGTAGGATACAGCAGCTGGATCTGACGCAGCGAGACCTGGTGACTTCAGGCGACGGCGCATGCGAGTACCAGATGGCGAGTGGCGATCTGGAGGGTCAAATCCAGCATCTGGATCTGACGCAGCGAGACCTGGTGACAACAGGCGATGGCGCATGCGAGTACCAGATGGCGAGCGGCGAGCTGGAGGGTAGGATCCAGCGACTGGAACTGACGCAGCGAGACCCGGTGACAACAGGCGACGGCGCATGCGAGTACCAGACGACGACAGGCGAGCTGGAGGGTAGGATCCAGCGGCTGGAGCTGACGCACAAGAGCGAGATCGAGGAGATCACGCGCGTGCACATCGAGAACATGACGGCCTTCGAGGCGGCCTTCGAGCGGGACAAGGCCTCGGACAGGAAGATGTACGATGAGCTGCTCCTGAAGCAGCAGGAGCTGCATGAGCAGGAGATCCAGAGCCTCAACGTCAAGCACGAGGAGGAGCTGTGGTTCCTGAGGAGCCTCTTGGAGCCCGAACACAGCGGCAAGGAGGTCCTCACTTCCGAGGACTCGGTGGAAGACGTCTACCTCAACCTCAGCAGAACCAAGGAGGGGGGTTCTGGACGATGCCTCAAGGAAGTCCTCCAAAAGGACGACGGGAGCTCGGGTGCAGAGCCCGCAGCCTCGGAGCCGAGGACGGAGCGCGCCTCCCGGAGGGCAGAACTCTCCAGGCCGATGGGAGACAGCAGCGCCCAGGACAACAACAGCCTGGAGAGGCTGAAGACGATGAATAGCTTCAGAACGAAGCAAGAGAATCAAAAACCCAGAGCCACAAAGAACAAGATACTGACGCTCGTAACGGGATCATTGTCAGTGGCACCGACGGAGGTGCTGGAGTACAAACCGCCAGCAGGTAAGTCTCTTGTTAGAGATACCATTCCTACTGTGTTTCAGATATGAAAAACTGATATGAGACTATCAACATGCAACCTAAATCTCCCGAATATTTAAGTCCACCGATATAAGACTACTCTACACATTAGTCAAACATTACTTTTTCCAAATAGCCAAGGTTACTGATTAAATTCGTGAAAACACTTGGTGACATATAACACTTAGATATAAAGTATAACAAAAATTACGTGTTTTACCATTGAACAAGCCTTTAGAAATCCTGACAGCAAACATGAACAAACATTCAATTGCTGTCATTGTTTGCAGAGGCTGAACCAAACGAAAAGCTTAGAGAAACCAGATTACAGAAGAGTTTATTGAACCTAGTAGACAATAAATTTATGGTTTTGATGTGAATCTGCTTATTTAGTGTTTTTTTTTTTACTGTTCCTCATATATATGCGATTATTAAAACTAGCAAAGAAAACATGCTAAGTAGAGAAATTAAAACTTAATCACTTTCAGCACCACTAAACAATAATTTTTCGTTTAGACTATCTGAAAAATGTTCTTTCTTCGCTTTTGAATTCATCCTCAACTACCAAAACAGCTGCCAGATTTTTTTCTATGTAGGTTAGTAGCATTAAGCCGTATGGTGCATATATTTCAATAGTTTTTGATCCGTTCCTTTATTAACACATGAAATTTATTTCGTCGAACATTTATTAAGAGTAACACTATTTATCTTTATCATAACCATCCAAAACAATAATATTTACCCCAAATTGAGGTTACCAGGAATAGGAACACTCGAAGAATTAGCACTAAAATGCCAGTAATAATATGGTGACTAAATTTGTGTAGCATTATATTAGTTATATTAGAAAATGTAATAATTAATAGCTAATAAGATGGCTTGAAATCAACTGCCAGGCTCCAAGCTACAATACCACCAGGATTACAGTGAGTTCTGAACTACTTGGATACTGACACCTGACCATGAATTTGCTTCATGCCAGAGTACTTATTAGTTTGAAAAATATTTTAAATACTATTACTTCACTTAAAAAGACTACTCCGGATGAATATTTAAATTTTATTATTAAACAAAATTTTTCTCCAACTGGTCAAATAAAACCAACTTGTTATCAATGATACTGGCCGTATATGTAATGGCAAATAACATTTTATATCTGGGTGTTTGTTTCTGGTTTTCACGCATGTTCATGAGCATGCGTGATATGACTGGCGCAACTACTTCACGACGCGTCCATAGCGTTATTGTGAGCTGCCGAATGATGTGATATTGTTATCGTCCAATGAGCATTTAAAACGGATTGATCATATATTAGCAAGCTGAGTACAGCATGTTGTGAATTTAAACTGTGTAAAAACCCTATAAATTGAAAAATCTTTGTTTGAGAAATTTGTTTGTATATAGCGAAACTTGATGTAACAATAGATTTGGTTGATTGTACCAAATTTAGCGTGTTTCAAAATTGATTTTGTGCTAATACTATTGACAAAACCATTTTTTCGGATGTACCAAATCTTTCTTTATACAAAATATTTGTTTGATTGAATAGCAAGTATTTATTTAGCCATTTTCGAAGACAATTGTCTAGCCTCTCTCTCGGTGTCGCTGTAATGTTTGAACTCGGAGACGGCAGCGGGTTCGAATGGAGTACAGCTTGTGTCCTGCGGCTCCAGGCGACCAGCTGTTCGCTGGGGACCCGCGCGGCCTGGAGCGTCTCCAGCAGAGCGGCGCCATCTTGCTGGACGAGGTCTCGGCGCAGATGCTGCGCCACCTGGTGCACAACGGCCCCGAGGTGAGCCGCCGACCTCTGGCCAGGGGCGCGTCTGCGTGGAGGTCCGGTCTTTCTTGGGCCAAGGGTGGTGTGGGCGATGGTCCAAATACAATGGTCTACTAGAACTTTTCTGTCCCAGTCAGTGTCCTTAGGTTTAAAAAGTTAAAAAAAGATCATAACGGACGGAAGCAAGGAAGACCGTGACAAAGCATTGATCAGTGCTGTCCGTTTGCGACTGGCGCTTCTTCAAAGACCGGACACACACACTTTTGCCTTAAAGAATAAATAAATATTATTCACAAGTTAAATTAATATTTAAAACTTGTTTGCGTATTAATTTACAATGCATGGAAACATAAAAACCAAAAAAATCGAAAAAGCTTTTATTTTGGCCCGGTGACTACTTTATGAATCAGTATTTTCGGACAGCAGACATCGCAATTGCAGACAGAGCAGTTTCCCATGAGACTTTATGACTTCATAAAAATTTGGATTAGGACATGGACCGCCCACCAGTTCAGACTGTTGTAGACGACAAAAAAAAACTGAGTGAAGAGTGTGCGGTGTTAATTTTGATAACACATACTTAAACGTGTTTGCAGTAGCCAAATCGTCAAAAGGAATGAGGTAACGGAATGATTTTGGTGGATGTGTAAAAAATGCAACATGGCCTCAAGTAGCCAGAGAAATTTTCACCGTAGTCTGTAGCATATGTTATAAGCACGGGTTTCCAGGGAAATGCCACACGAATCATGCCTTGTCAAGCATAGGGATGTTACGGCTGTCATCACCGTGTCGTTGCCTGTGCTCACGAAACTCAGTGATGGGTGAAACGACTCATCAACATCATAGTTGTTGCACTTTGTATCAGTGTGTTGTAACATCCTGTGTGTTTTGGGAGCGATCCTGACTCCTGCAGGAGAAGGTGCCTGAAGCTATTGCCAGCCCAAGTATCCGAGGCACAATGCAACAGGATCATGGAAAGGGTTCGTGGATGAGAATATACAGGCCTCTCCTCACCAAGGAAACTCACTACGTCCTCGTGGTACCAAGGGTTTTTACCAAAGTGAGCTCTGCTGGGGAGTCCTTGTCCCTACACATCCTTAGATGTTGAAAAAAATATATCTGTTGAGATGGAAAAGTCCTCTCTGCATGCAACAGCAGATGATTCGGAATATTTACCTGGGGATCAGCACCTTAGGCCTTCGGGTCTTCAGGCCTTGGTCTTGAGTCATAATGAAGAACCTATAGCATAATGGTAAAGGCTAATCTGGGTGCAGCTTCTGCTGTGGAAATGGACGCAACTGGGTGTGAAAGAATGCTGTAAGGTGTGGTAGCGGCGTCGGTGGAGTATTTGAAAGGCTGGCTCTACGGGATCAGTTTCCGAGATATCTCCTGTGTTCTGGACTGCGGCAGTTACCGAACTAGCTCACGGGATAACAGACCGTACAAGCCCGGAAGTGCACGAGGCCTCCAGGTAGCAGTGAGGGGCGACCCTTGTTCATGCTGCGAGTCCCCGGTGAGGGTTCCCCCTACCGCTCCCAGGTTCCACAGTGTGGACTCGCACTGGCGCTTACAGCACGCTCGGAGGGGTCTCCACCCCGTTGAAAGGCGGATGAAGTGAGCGGCGATACAGCTCTGGTACAGGCCTGGGCAGCTAGTAGACGTTTGGTGCACTTCTGCCAGATCACAGGCTCTGTAAGTTGTCTGAGTGGCCCCAGAGATTAAGACAGACTTGGTTTAGCGCCTCGTGATACTCTTGGGATGGAGGTTCCCTTGAATCAACCACAGGTTAGCCGAATGGTTTAAGGTGTTAGTTCTTTCGAATTCCATGTAACGAGATCTTCAGCCACAAAATATGTTAAGCTATTATCGGTAGAATCAAAAGAATAACATCTAAAATGATATCTAAATGTATTGAGCCATTATAATTTAATATTTTTCTTGACTGATACGTGGAAAATTTTGGTTGTTTTATTTTATGTTAAATTTGTGAAGGTCTTCTTCAACCTTTGAAGTTATTATTGCTCAGATTCTAGTTTAAATCGAAGTTGGATCAAATGCGATGCTGGGATGTGTTGTCTCGGCCTCTCGAAACCTCCAGGTTGCGCTGGAATGGTGCTGTAGGGATAACTGGCCAGTGGTGAGGAACTATGGTGGGTCGCCGCAGGCCCTGGCGCCTGAGCAGTGGTCGGCGCTGCAGGGTGCGCTGTGTCCGGCGCCTAGCTCCCTCACCTCGCTGGACGGGCGTCGCGACGCCAGCTCGCGCAGTCTCTTCCGCAGCGCCAGCTACGGCCTGGCCGACGACGCCTACCTCCGCGACTGCACCGCAGGTACCTGCATCTGCCTCACGTCCGTCACTTCAGCGCCCCGAACCAGTGTTTACCCTGCCATCACCTTGATGGCACGTAGGCAATGAATCTGCGAAATAGTCGTGGCTCAAGCAGTAATATACTGGTAGATAGACCTGTAAACTCTCCTTAATATTTGGACTTTGGAGAAAAGCTGGACTACACTATGCATTTGTCCTGCGTCCTTATTGGATCATGGGGACACTGTAAAAAACAAAAGGGGTTTGTCTGTAAAGTCGGTTTACGGACGATAATTTTATGTGATAACGTCATAAGAAAACATCGATGAAAAATTGCATACTTTATAATTTTACAATATTATTTACAGTTTTTGCAAATTTAATTTAAATAATTTGTTTAAAATAATCACGAAAAATTAGTTATAAAGCCCGCCTTAACCTGTTTGATATTATTGAAAATTTTCTCGCATGGTGGTTGGCCGGTTCTTGGATGCTCAGGTCAGGCTGAATGTGGCAATTTTTCGTGCGTGCAGCCAGCGTTGATCGATTTATAAGACGTTATCACGTCAATAAATTTGTGTAATTTTACACAAAATGTATGTGGCAGCAGATTCACACCTGATGTTACTTAATTTTTACACCCGCATGGATTGGTGTGTACTTACACGTATTCCGAAGTAAAAATACAACTTAAGTGTGTTACTGCCTTTGTGGAGTTAATGAAAACTTTACATAAATTTAGCTATCAAAACTCTGGAAGCTGCTTTAATTGGGCGAAACAGTAACAACTGTTTACTCAGAGGAGACAAAGGAGAAACATTTAAAATTTAATTAGTTCTCACAATAGAAACTAGGAAGGTGGATCGTATTTGAAGTGAAAAAACAAATAAGTTTGCTTAAAGGCGAGTGTAACAAATAAATAATAAAACAATAAAAATGACACTTCGTGTTATTAAAATTATCGTAAATTACGTTTGAATTTTGTAACGAAGGGGTCTAAACCAGTTAACAGGTTCATTGTTGGTAATAAAAGGACCGACGCCTTGGGTCAGCCCCTGCTTTGTTATCGACCAATGGACAGTCTCAAATGGTTTAGTTATACATGGACAAGTTGAGTCTAGCCTGGAGTTAAATGGACCCGGGGAATAACCGTGGCTATAGCTATAGTTCCCTAGTCCCTAGACTCGTGGCACTGAGTTGGGTGTTTATCCGTCTCCTTAACGACCTCTCTGCCAACCAGATAAGAGATCTTTGTGACTACCGCCACGATCCTTGACAGAGTCGTCCGTGGACGGCAAGCGCAAGAAGTCGCCCGTGGACAGCCAGTGGAGGTTCTCTGACCGACCGCACCGCTCGGGTCCGGCCTACTTCAGTCACGTGACCGGCATCGCCATGGCCTCCTCCCGCAGTGACGTCACCGCGCGGACCCTGCATCGAGGTCCCCGCTCCGCCGCTGCCGCCGCCGCCGCCGCCGCCACCTCCGCCTCGCTCACCAGGCGAGTGTTCGAGCTTTGAATACTGTATAGAAGTCGCCAGCCCAGGTTAAAATTTCTAATACGGTTTTGAGGTAGTTGGTTAATTCACCGCCGCAATCGCCACCATCTCTAGGGCATCGACTTGTGGTGGTCCCTAGCGGACAAGTGTCGAACTCTTCAAAAACCCCTTCCCCCTCCCGTTGAACGACGTTGAGCTGCAGTGAATGATGGATGAGGGGTGCGGGGAACGACAGCGGGCGACAGTGCTGCGCTCTAACGTGTAAATAACAACTAAGACGATGCAGGGCGTTACGGCAGCGCACTGCAGCGGTGAAGTTCCCAAGCTGCTCATCATACGCTTCTGAAAAACGTAGAGTAAATCCTATCCACTCGCGACTTCTATACAGTATATATATTCAAAGGTTCGAGTGACCGTCCTACCTTGCACCGTACCACCACCACCACCATCATCATGATCATCAGCCTGTGGCCGCGTCAGCAGAGTCAAGTGCCTCCATCTTCCTCTGTCCTTCCACCATTCCTCATCCTTCACTTCATTACATTCATCTCCTCCCTCCCGCACTCTTCAACTATCTGCTCTTCCCATCGTATTCTTGGTCTCCCTTGGGGTCTTGTTCCTGTGCACTTCAACTCCACGTTTTCCCAGGCAGCCTTTCTTTTCCCGTTTCCTGAACATGGACATTTCGTGCCATTCTTGCTATTCCAATGATCCCATTAAAATCCTGTTATTAATGTTCCTGAACATGTAAGGTATTGTAAGGAAAGTCAAACTACCTATACGATGGTATGGAAAATATACCATTCATGCATTGTACATTTCCTATGCATGTCACGTTTTCCTTGAAAAATTTGGGAGAGACACCATGGGTTCATCCAGAATTTCCCATAAAGTCTGTGACATGTAACTTGTCTCAATTTTGACAGTTCTCATAAGTAATACCAGTATAGTAAACAATTATCGAACTCACTTGCAAAGCAACACAATATATTGACATATAAATGCTAATACTCACATAAAGTTGTTTACAAACGATGCACATAGGGGTATTGGACTAATCTAGCGGGACAAAATTATTTATCGCTCTTAAACGTTTGGAAAATAATTCATAAAAACTTGTATGCAAAAGTATCTTCACTTCTAATTTCCAGCAATGCAATGTAGCAAAGGGCAAAAGCGAAAACAAATGGCGAAAGAAAATGAAAAATTCTTGTAAATAAAATTTATATAGGCTAATAATTACAGTAGTCAAATATATACATATCTACTAACTAAATTAAAATAAAAAATTATAATAATAGTTTAAAACTAAAAATATAAATATTAAATGGAAAAAGCCTTAACTTTCTTCACATATCAAGATTTCTAATGTTTCCTTCATAAAATAATTTCGTTTTTTCTTGATTATTGTTCGCCTTGATGCAAGCAGGGGATCAGATGTTAACAACTACCTATTTAAAATATCTGTATTACTGTCTACTCTATTAAATTTCCTTGCGAAATGTTGCCTGTATGAACGGAAATGCTTTTTTCTGGCTTCTGCTGCCTCTTCAAATAATAGGCAAAAGGGCATTCTCTATTATTATAGAACCACGTATCAATAGTTTATGCATGGTAGGCGTCATATTATGCCTACCGTACAGTTTAACATAAAATTCTGCAGTCTCTCTAGTAAATTTTTGAAATTTTTCATATCTATTTTGTACCCGCTTGAAATGCATTCAAGAATCACTTTTATTCTTTGAATGAAAATAACATCCAGGCCTGTTATTTCGGCTGCCAACTTAGGGTCTTCAAAAAATCGTTGACTTGTATTTCCGTCATTAGTGTTCCCGGATGCAGCTTTGGGAATATCTAAGCGCGCGAAGACCTAGCTTGCTTTTAAATTCGTCTTGAATTCTTTCTTTGTTCTTTTAAAAGTTTGTCTGCTTCAGATTTAACGGGTAAATATTGCACGCCAAGTTTGTAAGCAGTATGCAGTAAGCTTTCAAATAGCCGAATCCTGGCGTGTAAAATAGACAAACCGAATTTCAACGAATCTACATTAATCTCACTTGATTTATTCAAATCGTTGAAATCTTTAGATGTAGCTCCACATATATAACATCTAATTGTATATTTTGTGCCTGTTGCTGCATTGCACACTTTCGAGTCTATCATTGTTAGCATCATCTTGTTTTCTACAATATATGGTCTTCCACCAATTGTTACTGTTGGTTCCAATTTATTTGCCGCACTTTCTACATAACTGATTTATTCCTTCGTTATGTAAACTGTCTCCTTTACAAAGCGTATACGGATAGGTCTACAGTAGCGCGGAGACGATGGAGTTGCCTTCTGCCACAATATTTTATTTTCTGTTCAATTTACTATACGCAGAGGCACAAAAGAACTTTGAAAAATGTGTGAGTGGCATCCGCTATCATTTTCAAACTTTTGTTTGAGCTGAGCCTGTTGTGAGCCATCACACCCGCATTTACAAATCACCCGGAAAGTATTTTCACTATCGTCAAGGGTTTTTAAAACTTCTTCTAAATGTAAAAGTAATCTTTCGGCTGTGTGGTTCACAACACCTTGTATATTCACATCGGCACAGGTTTCAGTTATGTTGAAAGATTCGTCGGAAGGATAACAATGTTTTTTATATTGCTGAAAAACTGAGTAGCAGGGAAGATTTCCTGTTGTTTGTCTGATTCTGTCATATTGCGTCCTTGACAAATCAGCATCTATAAACATTGCTAGTGCTTCCTCTGGACAAACTTGCTTGGCATGTGCCTTGTCACACTCAATTGAATTCCTGTACTCCTTAGCACGATCTTTACTTTCTGAAATCTCTTTCATTATATTTGACGTGCATCTATTTCCTTGGGATTTCAATTCCATTTCAGCTGCATAGATAATTTTCTCAGGGCTATAAGACAAACGTATACCCTCAGTCTTGCATCTTTTGCTTCGGTCACTAATGTCTTGAAAGTATTTTGTTGGTCTATCAGGTCTTCTTCTTGCCACTAATACAGGTAATTTAAACACTTCACTCAAACACTTGTCATGGTTTTTCACAAATAAATCACTTCTGTATTTTGCTGTTACCCTACGATTTTTCATTTCTGATCTCAATCGTGATAGATTACGCTTTTTTTCCATAACTTGTTCTTCAGTATACGTTTTATGTGAAACCAAGTAATCTTCGATGTATTCTAATTAACCATTAAAATTGAGACGATTTTTTGATCTCATCAGGTCAAATATTGCCTTACGAGTCATCAAATTATTTCCAGAAGGTCCTGAAATAATATAAATAAAATGTATCGGAAGTATGATTTTTTTCACATTTTCATATTATAAATTTGAAATCACTCTACATAGAGGAGTAGGAATTTGTTGGAACCAATAAATACATTTCTTAAAAGTATAACTACTATATTTTGAGAATATATAAGCATCAAAACCTGGAAATGCCCGGCAGTATAACAACAAGGCTCCCAAAACTACTAATTTGGATAAAAATAACTGAATTTAAAAGCCTGTTTTAAAAGTCAAAAAGAAAGAAAGTGGTGTTTAAAATTATAATATTTGGACTACAAAAACAAAGTTACTTACCAGGAGTTTCAGAATCCATAACCAGAATTCATCTTTTCAAAATAGAACAATAAATACTTAAATATTGAGTTTTAAAGCACGAACATCGAGTATACACAACCACTGCGAGCAATGCCCGAGTTCCGACTGACACTACCATCTGTAAATTGGGGTGGGTGAAATGAAAACATTGTGGTTAGGTCACCCAACTACTTAGCTTTTATAGGAAACGTTTTTTATTTTACCAAAGTGCAGTTCTGATAATTCGACTTTTGGCCAGCTAAATTTAAGAAATACCCCTATGTGCGATGTTGACATAACTTCGGTTAACGAAGGTTACGTAGGACAATTGTTACTGCTTTTGAAAACTATCAGATTTAAGTTACATGACACAGACTTTACAATTTTTATGGGTTAATAAACTTTATTAAATTTTAAGGAACGTTAACAAAAAGGTTTTTTTAGAGTGTACTGTTAAGTTATATTCGAACTCTCGTTGACACTGATGTCGTGAAATAAAAAAAGGAACACAATACAAGGATGTTGGGGAAATATATTAGCCACTGTCTACTACACTCTAACTTTAAAATAGTGGTAAATGCTGCCAATAAGTGAAGTTTAGTGGTAAATCTGTCAAAACTGTGTTTTCGTAGAGTTTGATTCAGAACATCAAGCTTATTTTTCAAACTTTCATTGGTTGTCTCTACCTAGAGATTCCCAATGAATTCCACCAGTCAGAAATATCTCATTAACATGAATTTCAGTTAGTATAATTTAATTTAAATGGAAAACTTAATTAAATTTGCCTGGAGTGACTTGAAGAAACAGCAGGATGGTGTCCTGAGTCCTCCTGCACGCGAGTCCAAGGACTCGCCACTGCCGACTCGCCTCGTCTCTGCTCAACGTCCTTCTTCGGGCGCCGCTCACTATTCCCGCCGAGGCCGCCTCAGCAGTCCATGCCACGTCCCAAAATATATTCAAATAAATTCTAAAACACTGGCGAATATGTTTATAATGAGGACTTGGGTAGGTGTTTCCTAAACCCAGTGTCACGACACAAAATATAGTCGCAAAACCAAACCAACGGTTGCGCCAAGAAGCCAGGGAAACTAGAATCTAAATAACACAATTGAGTTACAAATAAACATTTTTTATGTCTATAATAAAAAATTTTGGCCTGAAAAAAAGAATCACGCATAATAATGTTTGTGATTTAGCTCAATTTTACTTAGAGGGAGACATCTGAGTTTTGGACAAGGCAAGGGATTTCCCTAGGATAGGTAGTTGTGATTCCTGCTCTTAGGTATTTTTGAATAGATTGACGTATTTACGCTTAAATATGAGCTTAGCTTCAGTAAAAATGTAAAATAAATTATTTATTGTCACCAAGGGCGCAGATCCCGGGAAGGGGAATGGAGATGCAATCAAAAAGCCCCTCTCTGAGCGAACACTCTTGCACTTGCCAAATCCTACTGTAAATTGGAATGCTAAACAATATCCCGAGCGCACCCCCACCACCCCGCCCAGAAACCAACAGGTTTCGCGTGTTTTAATTGCGGATGAGTCATGAAACAGATTAAAATAAAACCCAGGGAAATTTTTGCACTATCACAAGGCCTCACTTGCACTATCACCTCGCCTCATTTGTAACATCACCTGGCATCACTTGCACTATAACCTCGCCTCACTTGCACTATAACCTCACCTCATTTGTAATATCACCTGGCCTCACTTGCACTATAACCTCACCTCACTTGCACTATCACCTGGCCTTACCTACACTATCACCTGGCCTGACTTGCACTAACACCTCACCTGACTTGCACTGTCACCTCGCCTCACTTGCATTATCACCTCGCCTCACTTGCACTAACACCTCGCATGACTTGCACTGTCACCTTACCTCACTTGCACTATCACATCGCCTCATTTGTAATATAACCTGGCCTCACTTGCACTATAACCTCACCTCACTTGCCCTATCACCTGGCCTTACCTGCACTATCACCTGGCCTGACTTGCACTATCACGTCGCCTCACTTGCACTATAACCTCACCTCACTTGCACTATCACCTGGCCTGACTTGCACTAACACCTCGCATGACTTGCACTGTCACCTGACCTCATTAGCACTATCACCTGGCCTAATCTGCACTATCACCTAGCCAGACTAGCACTAACATCTCGCCTGACTTGCACTGTCACTTCGCCTCATTAGCACTATCACCTGGCCTAACCTGCACTATCACCTGGCCTGACTTGCACTTACACCTCGCCTCACTTGCACTGGTTCGACAGGTCCTTAGCTATTTTACTGATAAGTAAATTTTAATAAGAATTTTTTATGATGAAAATATCTAAGTGATATGTGTTGTTTCTGTGTGTTTCAGGGCTGAAAGCCATCCTTAACGACTCAAAATTTTCTCTGAACACTTTACTGAAATAAATACTATCTTGGAAAATAAGTTTTTTTTTGTCTTTGATTTCAATTTCTGGTGTAGTCACTGGTTTTTGTTTTTACATAATTGTGTTAAAAACTTTGGACATACAGAACAAAACGGTGTCCAATTTTCTTTTTTTGTAAAAATGTCATGGCGACAATTCTAAGACGTCACTTAATTATTAGAAACTTCTCAAAACTTTCAGATTTAATGGCTTATGTATAATGCATACTTATGTTGTGAAATAATATCTTGACAAATTATACGCATTGTTTAAGGCTACAAGACGTAATCATGTTGTTTCCATGCATAAAACTCGCAATGCATCCAAATAAATCTTTACAATAAGGTTGCTTTACCATAAATTATTACATTTGATGTTAATGTTTCATCGACAAAAAACTTTTCCACAAACAATAAACATTAATTAACAATTGTCTCAACTACATAAAATTTTTCATTTTTCGTTATTGAGCAAGTATTTTAGGTATATTTAGAATAAACTTTAACTATTGGGTTTGTTATCATGTGCGACCTACGGAACAATTTTTTATAGTTCTTATGGACGTAATAACTGCCTTAATTTTTGAAAAATTACTTCCAGAATGAAACATACAATTTATTTAAAATTTAAAATCTATTTAAAATATCGGCCAGGTGAGATAGTTGTGAAAATTGAAACAAGGGGATACAACTAAATTCGGTTTGTTTTTAATTGAGATCATTAATATTTATTTAATACGAATAATTTAACGAATAATTTAAATTATAGGTTGAGCCGAAAGGAGTTTTATGTTTGCAAGTAGAGTCAAGTCGATGCTTATGGGTATGGTCATAAATTTATTGCAAAAAAAATTTGATCGCTCACTAGACTGTAATAAGTAGCGACACCTGTATTTCGCGAATACATTTCGTGTCAAGGTATTTTACAAAATACTGTAGCTTTTCTCCTGTGGTTATTGGCTGAGGTCGGTGAGAGGTGTCGTCCCGCTCTTGACGGGGCCAATGAGAATGTGGTCACCGTACTGCTGCACCCTCACAATTTGCTATGACCAGAGACAGGAAAAATTCGCGGTTCAATGACCTCCAGGATAGACTCCAATATCCTCTACACACTCGGGTAAATGCCAACTGTTCATTGGCTGCTGACTTGTGAATTGTCTCGACCGGTTGGCCTGTGATCCGACACTTCTATGAATGACGGGTCTCTAATTGGCCCTCAGTCCTCCAGATTAACAGTGAACCAATGGCAGAAGCAGCACTAAGGTATAATTATTTGAATTTTAGCATAACACGAAATAAACACGCGAATTTTCAGGTCTCTAGCCATGACTCTTAGAAAAAGCTACAGTTTTTTGTAAAATACCTTGACATGAAATGAAATCGCGAAATACAGGTGTCCCTAGTAATAAGGTATTAAGGTAACAAGCGATTATTTTTCTTGTGATGAGCGGCCGTCTGCAAGAGATGACACTTACTCCGCACTGAATGGCTGTGATTGGTGCGCTGACAGCAGACGTGTACCTGAAATAAACCCAGCCAACCGCGAAACACAGAAAAGGCTACAAAGTTTTAACACAAGGCTGACCTGGAAATATTTTCGCGAAAAATGCATGACACTAATTATGCTTTCACACCTGCAGAAATTTTTTTTCTTCTGTGATTTTACAAAAGATTCCTGTTGAAAACCAGTTTCCAAAAAAAAGTTTGTAATACTACAAGAAAGATATTGTAACTTCGTGCAACACATGGCTATGATTATTTTTTGCATAGGTACATGAAATACGTTACTAGAGATAAAACTGGCCAGGTATGTCTTACGATGTTTCATTCAATCTTAATTTTTTAAACCATGGAAAATATAATCGAATAATCATTAATTTGACTTTATTTTACTTTATTATGGTTATTATGTACACAATTAATACTGTTAAGCTATTGGGGAAACGGTTTAAAATTAACTTTATCTATTGGAGGTACTGGGACAATGCATTGTAAAGATGCCCGGGTAAGAATCCGAACCCAGTATTACTGCAAACACTATTTTGAAGTGATGCATTTTTTTCCCGTGGAAATGTACACATTTACAAATATCTGTAACTTTAATAATGTTCGCAGTCTTTCACGGCCATTGTATGAAGTAGCTTGGCTTCTGGGTTGTAGCCGCGTCCTTGGCGAATAATTCACCGACGTTTCGGCGACATTGTAGTCGCCATCATCAGGGAGCAGAAAACCTACCGAGTAGGTGGTTGAAGTTACCTTGCTCCCTGATGATGGTGACTGCAATGGTCGACCGAAACGTCGGTGAATGATTCGCCAAGGACGCGGCTACAACCCAGAAGCCAAGCTACTTCATGTGTAGAGACCGGAAAAATTCGCTTATTCATTCGGCGATAGGCTAGAATTCAAATACATGTAAAATTTTAGATGATTTGGCTATTGGCTTACTGTTCATGTGGACGAATCTCAACCAATTATAAACCTTAAACCAAAGAAGGATCGAATCACAGACAACCAGCTGAGACGACTCACAAGTCGGCAGTCAATGAACTTGCGTTATTTGCCCAAGTGTACAGGGGAATGTGCAGTCTATCATGAAGGCCATCGCAACCGCGAATTTTTCTGGTCCCTATTCAACTGTAACTTCACATTTGCAACAAACAAACCGCGTGTGTTGACGCGAACAGCAGTCGCATGACCCTCTGCACTGCTGTCTGCTCTGTGTCTCGATACGGGGCTGGACTTGTATCGTCTAGCCGGCTCGTGGAGGTAACGAGGCATCAGCTCGGCCAATCACCTGTTCGCGGCAGACTATCGATTGTGCTGGGGCGTGCCTGGCGTGGCCTCCCATCGGAGACAGCGCCGTGACGCCACTGTTTCGGCACTGCTTCGGCATTGTTGTCCGCCCGCCCGGCTTCATTGTGCGACCGGCAATGCCTCGCTCCTGACTGAGTGCGGCTAGGCAGCCATGGATAGAGACCTGAAAAATTCGCGGGTTCATTTCGCGATAGGCTAGAATCCAAAAACATTTGCTTTCCTTGTTGCTTCAGTGATTGGGCCACAGTTTATCTGAAGGACTCTGGACCAATGGAAAACGTTCGACAGAAGAAGTATCGAATCACAAGATTCCCAGCTAAAACGTGTTACGAGTTAGTAGCCAATCAGCAGGTGTAATCTGCACAAGTACATAAGGATCATGGAGTCTATCTTAGAGGTCATTGAAAACGCGAATTTCTCCGGTCAACTAGCCATGGGCTATGGAGTCACTCCCACCAGACACCAGCATTCAACCACAGCCGAAAGGCCAAACAGCCACCCCCAACTATCACAGACTCCAGAATCATTTACACCCAAACACAACAAAAACGTACACCCAGACACATGCCAAGAGGTGATGGGCGGCAACACGCGGCCTGGGACTCTGTGCGAGCTCCCCTGGATCGATGCCACAGACAGGCACAGACAGGCACAGACAGGCACTCGGACCGGGCAGAGATGACAGTGTCAGTTCCGCGACGCACTGGTCGCTGACTGTGCTGTCCGCACTGGCAACTGCTCTGAGCCACTCCCACTAGGCATTCCGCACCTTCACACCTCTCCAAAACTATTGGAGACAGGACAATTTCACTGGACTTCGAACCTGTTCAACTTCATACTGCTCTAAGTGATTGAACTGAAGAACTCGGAGCCAATGAAAAAACCTCTGCAAAATAAGCACCTCAGTTAGTAGGTGCTGAGTTAGTAGCCAATGATCAGGTGTAAATTTCCCGAGTATAGCCAGGGTCCTGGAGTTAATGAAAACGCGAAATATTCCAGTAACTCAAAATTGTTATTAAAATATGTAAATATCCTTTTCAGAAAATAAATGCTGATATTTCAGCAGGCTATTATTATTATTTATATTGTTTTTGAAACTCTTTTTTAATCGTAAAATGTGAGTTATTTCTAGGGACATGCACAATTCTAGCTTGGTCGGCGAAGAGTCTGGATTGCAAATTTCTGTGCACTTGAAGGACACGGGTTATTAGTAGGGGCGTGCATATTTCGCGAAAAGACTCCGCGACTAGCTGAGAGTTACACTGTAGCATCGCCTGTGTTTCGTGGTTGGGTAAGTTTATTTGTTCCACGTTGATTGTTGCAATACCAATCACAGTAGTTCAGTGCGGAAGTAATCACGTCCTGAATAGCCAGGTCAAATAAGGCAACGACTTCTCTCGCAGACGGCCGCCAATAACAAGGAAGAAACCACTGGTGCGGATATACCTTGTCGCAGTCTAATAGGCGTTTTAGATTTATTTGCGAATTTTTCCTGTCCATATTTATAATTTGTAGGGACCGGAAAAATTCGCGTTTTCAATGACCTCTAGGATAGACTCCATGATCCTCTATTGACTTGTGCAGATTACACCTGCTGATTGGCTACTAACTCGTGACACGTGTTAACTGGGAAACTTGTGATTCGATACTTCTTCTGTCGAACGTTTTCCATTGGTCCAGAGCCCTTCAGATAAACTGTGGCCCAATCACTGAAGCAGCAAGGAAGGCAAATGTATTTGGATTCTATCCTATCGCGAAAGGAACCCGCGAATTTTTCAGGTCTCTAGGTATGCGCTGTAATAAAATCAAGCGGAGTCGACAGAAAGTAAAACTGAAGTGCCAATCAGATCGTTGCATAATCTTCTACGTGATTATATTTGCAGTGTGGCACAGGCCCGACTTTGGTGGTTATTTCCAGAGTCCAACAGTTTAAGATTGAACATTTAGATGGAAACAATATACGTATCATAATATATATATTTATAATAGCAATGAAAAAGTGTCAAATTTACTTGTATTTAAAATAAAAATTTTCTGTACAAAATGTTGCAAAAGATAATAGAAATAAATTATTCCGACAGGTTATGCTAAAAAAAATAATTGGTTGTCTGTAAAGTCGGTTTACGGACGATAGTTTAACGTGACAACGTCATAACAAAACATTGATGAAATGATTGATCCAGAAGAAAATGAAATATCATATTCGGCCTGAGACTGAGCCGTAATAGGTTTTTGAAACCACACCATTTAGGCATTAAAAATATTATATTCTTTGAGGAAGAAATTTTTTAAAAATTTTTCTATATTTTGTATGATATAATCTACCTCTGCATACTTTTATGAATAAAATTGAATCAATTTTATTGAATTATCAGTATTTTGTATGGATACAAAGGAGTGAAATGAAATCTACAATTTAATTAATAAATTTACTTTTATTTGCATTCATTAATTCAAATATATTTATTACTTTCGAAGTGTTGTGCGCGCCATATTTATTTTTACAAGTACAAAAAAAAAAATTTCAGCCGCCGGGATTCGATCCGTCAACTTATTTAGCGTTGCTAACCGCACAGCCACGAGGCCATATTGGTAACAATTGTTTCAGATGTTATAAATTAATAATATTCCACGCACGATATTTGTTTGAATTTATTTAACTAGCATATTCTCTGTTGGACTCGAAATATTTACACGCTCGTGGGCTCATAACTATAATACGGCGTGTGATTTAGTTGATCAAATAAAAACTCATGGCAAATAATTACCAATGTCAAACTAAAGCGTAAAAAGTATCATACCAGCAATAAATATTTAGTTACACAGCTAAACAATACTCATACAACACTGTTTAAATATACTGATTTACACTAGTAATTAAAATAATACGTACTTGTAAGAACGCAATTTCCTTGCGAATATACTCCCGTGGCGCGGTGCACAACAATAACCTCGATACCCCGCTATGTTGTCGTCTGCCCGAAGCCGTGTGTGGCTACATGCGCAGGCGTGATCCAACCGGCGCGACCCGCCTATCCCTGCAGCATGGCGGGGTGAAACCTGAGCAGTATGCCGCCATGTGCCGGCCGAGTTCTCTGTACCGTCCGCAACATACCAGAGAGATGCCACGCATAAAGGCTTCGGCCAGGAAAAAAGAGTTTGCCTTGAGCCTTGGCCGAGGACGGACGTGCGAAGAGGAGCTCCGCGCTTGGTACATGCCAGTGCACTAGTGCACTGGCCAGAGGTGGTATTCAGGGAGTGTATTGATAGAGTGAGCTCGTGAAACGCCCGGGGAGCAGCTGCCCCTATAGCCTAGCCGCAAACCCGGACTCGTCTGGGTTTTGTTGGTCAGTGGGTGTGTCACGTGGCTGCAGATTGCAGGAAAGCGAATTAGAGAGAGAGAGTGTGTAGATGTGCCTCTGCCCTCCGACGACGAGGCGGAGATGCAAAGTGCAGATGGCTCGACTAGCGATGATGGCTTCACCATTGTCGCTGGCAAAAAATCAAAAACGGGGGAAACGAGCAGGATCCGCCCCCCTCACAAACCCAGCATACACCAAGCAGGGCGCGCGCGCACGAAAAACGCCGGCGCGCAGAACACAAGACCCGGCGAGCCAGCCGGCACCCAGCACGAGTGCAGGTTCGAGCCCTGCCTTAGCAGAAACAGCCCCTCAGGCACCCAAAAAGATGCAGGTTAAACCCCTGTTTGTTTTTGTCGACCAGGCACATAGTTACCCGGTCATAAAAGCTGCATTAGATGCAGCCCTGCTTGAAAAGTGGTCGTGCATAAGTAGGGGGCACGACCAACTAATGGTACACACCGCCACAGTGGCAGAGTACCACAGGGCAGTGAAGGCCCTAGAAGTGGCCGGAGTGCAGCACTCCGTGCTATTGCAGCGGGACGAGATCCCGAATAAATTTGTTTTCTGCCCCGTCCACAGCAGCATGGACAAGGTTTTCATTCAGGGGGAGTTCCAGAGAATGGGACTCCCAGTACAAAACTTTTGGTTCCTGACCAATAGGCAGACCAGGCAACCAATAAACCAATTAGTGGTTGAACTCCCGAAGGCCATTAACACAGACAAGGTCTACGCCATCAAGTCCTTCGGTGGCCTCAACATCAGAGTTGAGGACTACAGGCACCCTAAGGGCCCACTGCAATGTGGGAACTTCCAGCGATTTGGCCACTCTGGCAAAGGTTGCAGAGCTTCCCCTGTGTGTCGCTGGTGCAGCCAGGGCCACAAAACTGAGGTGTGCCCCCAGGGAGGGGACAGAAAACAAATGAAGTGCGCGTGATGCGATGGCCCGCACTCTGCAAACTATAGAGGCTGCATGGCCTTTAAGAGAGAAAACTGGCGTCACCTCCCGCAGCAAGAAAGAAAGGAACGCGAGCTGCAATCAAAACGCGCAATGCGCGACAACAGGAGAGCTGCAGCCGCAGCTCCAGTCCCCCCTCCCCCGCAACACGCGGGCTTATCTGGGTACCAGCCCCAGCCCCCCAGACAGGCGTGGCAAGCCCCCAGCTACCCAGTCCCTCAACTGCACAATCAATATGCAGTATTGGCCGACAGGTACGAGCTCGAGTACCCAGTCGTCGCCAATCAGTGGAGGCCTAGAGGCTAGCCCCAACCACAGAGGCCACCGAAGAAAAACCTAACGGGGCATGAAAAGGGGAAGGGGAGAAAACCCTCGGCGGAACAGCCGGCCCCACGGCAGGAACAGCCCGTGACAAGGCCACCTCCCCCCCTCTCCAGCCCTTAAAGAAGCCAATCACGCGGGCAGCGCCTGCAGCCACCGACATGAAGGTGGAGCAGGCACCAGCAGTGCAGCCAACTGCTCCACTGCAGCCCTGCCCCGTAAAAAAGCCAGCCCCTGGCCCTAGCGAATTTCTGAAGGTTGTTCAACAATCCAAAACCTTCACCCAGGACCCGAACCTGGCCCAAGTCCTAGAGACGATGTGCCAACTGATGGCCATCTGGTGCAACCCGGCCATGTCCCTTCAGGACAAAGTACAAGCCACCATGGGCTTCGTGACCACCCTAGCGGCCAGCTTCAATGGCCAACAACCGTAATTTAGGCCTTGTCGTTGACTTAAACCCCGGCGACAATAGACTAAGCACCATCCTTTACTGGAACGCACGAGGAATTAATAATAAAATAACAGAGTTTACAGACCACTTGATTAAAAACAATATTAAAATCGCGGCCATCAATGAAACTCATTTACAACCAACCGATCGCCTCACGATATTAAACTATATTATATACTAGCCGAACCCGCCCGCTTCGCTGGACGTGAAATAAGGTAACTGCATTGAAGGCAAATAATAAAGCCATGACTGTTATACGCAAGACCCCATTAAAATTCGTATAGTAGTTGTGTAGAACACCGCGTACAAACAGACAGACAGAAAAATAACTACTTACTGTTTTATAAAAGTAAGATAGATAGATTATTCTTACATGTTTATATCCATACAGTGTATGAAAAATCAGCATGCATAGCCCTATACCTAAAACTAAACGTAGCTGCTGACCACGCTTTTTCCGCATGGAATTTTGTATTATCTTGCTCCATTTAGAAATTTAAACATTATAACACTACAGTTGTAGTAGTTTTCTTATGTTCACAAATGATAATTTTTCTCACCTCTATTTCAGTCTTTGCAATAAAAATATGTTACTACCTAAATTTTGGGTAAAAATGTTTCTACTTTCAAATGTAATGTCGGGAAGACACTTCATGACATTTCTTTGTAAACCACATTTACTGTTTTCCCGTCTTGAGCTAGAATGTAAAGATTGTCTGCATTACTGACCCGCGAGCAAGCCACATACATCTGGCCGTGGGAAAAACAATCAGACCTTAAGTCGACACCAGCTGCCTTATGGCTCTGACCCTGAGACTTATTTATTGTCATCGCGAAACAAACTGCTATTGAAAACTGTGTGCGCTTGAACCTGAACGGGAAGTTATTCGGGATGATAGGTATGTGTGGTATGAAAACAGTTTCACCTGAGCCACATCCAGTAAGAAACTCAGCTTCGATTATATTTCGTTGTAGAGCAGTTACTTTAAGTCGGGTTTCATTACACAATTTTGGGGGAGTAAGGTTCCTCAGAAGCATTATTGGAACACCGACTTTGAGAACAATTTTGTGAACAGGAAGACCACTTGCAGTGAGAGAACTCAAAAACTCAACTGGATAATTAGTGGCGTCGTCCTGATTAAGGACGCTGTTAAACGATGTATAAACCACTTCAGCTCCATTCAATTCGTTTAAAAAATTTTCATTGATTGCAGCAGCTTGGTCATTTCTTGGAGTGAGTATGGCACGTTCACATAACCACGTATGTTCCTGATGTATGTTACCGAACGTATGAGTTCGTCTTCCGAAGATACGACTGCCAAGTATTTCTGGAAGCGTCACCTGACCGTGTTGCTCAGGGAGGGCACCTTCTCCAACTTTTAATAGAACACCGGAAAATTCTTGCGCATGAGAATTACCACCCAGCTGTGCTCTCATGTTAATTGTTAGTTGCAGTTTTTTTTTTATTTGAGGCCAGAGGTAATAATTCTTCAGTAAAACTTTGATTTCATCGGCTTTAGTCCCTCGACTTACAACTGGTAGAGTTTGCCGAAAATCTCCTGAAAAGAGTAGTGTGACATTCCCCATTGGTCTTTCATCGCGCCTAATGTCCCGTAGTGTCCTGTCCACAGCTTCAACTGCTTTTTTATTCGCCATCGTGCATTCATCCCAAACGATTAGAGAGCAATCTTGTAACACTTTCGCCATATCACAATTTATTGTTATCGAACATGTTGGTGATTCATTAGTGTCTTTATGAGAGCACATTTTCATGAAATAAATCATTCAAAAATAAAAGCTGTTTATTTAATTTAATTAAGCGGACGGGTTCGCCCCAAGGAGAAAATTGAAGCGGCGAGACCTCGTGGACATAGAGAAATGACACACACTCACTATTTATGTGTCTATGAAACATGATTTTTTTCTGCAATTTAAATTGTAATATACAAAAAGGGTATTGAAAATTGAAACAAATATGGCGACACTACAAACTGTCAGGATCTTTATTTTTTTCTTACTCTCTACTTAGTTCCTTACAACAGCAAAACTTAATGGCTTCTTATATTGATTATATTTTATGTCATAAAATTAAGATTTCTCTTCTTTCCTTGAGCCGATTATGATGAAATAAAGCTTATATTTCTTTCTCTGCTACGCTCAAGTTAACTTGAAAACCCCATTAAAATTCGTATAGTAGTTTTGTGGAACACCGCGTACAAACAGACAGACAGACAGACAGAAAAAAAACTACTGTTTTATTATAGTATAGATAGGCGCGACCGCGATACTTTTGATGGGTGGGGGGGGGGGGTTGCCTTAGTGGTCCACAGAAGCATTCAGCACTCAGAATTTCAATTACCTGTATTTAATGAACTCGAAAGCAGTAGCCATAGATTTAAAAATAATTAATAAAAACATAATCCTAATTTCTATGTATGCAAAACCGGGCAGGACACTAACAGAATTAGATTTAGATATCTTATATCAATCAGCTCCTGCGTTTCTAGCAGTTGGGGACATTAATGCTAAACATAGCGACTGGAACTGCCGACGCAACACGGCCAATGGTTTCGTGTTGCGAAGGCACGAGTCAAATAAAAATTATCAAATATATGCTCCCTCAGAGCCAACTCATGATAGTGGAGCAATAAGGCAAACCCCAGACATATTAGATATAGTACTAAACAAGCGAGTTCACACGGGTTTCAAACTCAAAGTCGTTCACGAAATGTCATCTGATCACTTCCCAGTTCACTTAATATTCGATGACGCGGATACTGACATCAATCCGCCGAGAACAGCCAGAGACTATAAAAAAGCAGACTGGAGAGGTTTCCTGCAGCCGATGCTGCCAACTTTGAAACTAAAGAAAATATAGATTCAGCAGTAATTGAACTTACAGAGCAAATGCAGCTTGCGATGAACTCGTGCATTCCAGAAAATGAGGTTAATTATAAGCAGGACGAACTGCCGGCGTATATTCGCGACTTAATTTCCCAGAAAAAAAGATTAAGGCGCGAGTTTAGCAGGCGTCGACAACGGGATGTCAAATGGCGCATAAATGAACTACAAACAGTAATTTCCGAAGAAATTACTCTATGGAGGAGTTCCCAATGGGACGAAAAAGTTTCGAAACTCCAGGTGCAAGACAATAGCACCTGGAATATGACAAAGCGGTTTCTCAGGAAAATAGAAAAAATTCCTCCGCTGCAGACCCCCACTGGTGTCGCCTTCACCCCGATAGATAAAGCCCAAGCATTCGCGAATACACTCGAACAAGCTTTTACGCCAAATCTCGAGCCCTGCGACCCGCGATTTACTGCCGAAATCTATAGGGAAATTAGATTAAAATTAAATCAACCCCTAACCACAGAGCCTTATTTAACTCAGTCACAGGAAGTTAAACAAGCCATTAAGCGTATGAAACCGAAGGCCCCTGGAAATGATGGCATCCAGGCAATTGTACTTAAGAAGCTGCCAGAAGAAATTATTGAATACCTGGCAGCCCTAATAAATGCTATATTTAATTTACAATACTATCCTTCGCAATGGAAAGAAGCGAACGTAATTGTTTTTCAAAAACCTGGTAAAGATAAAACTCTCCCATTAAATTATAGACCTATTAGTTTATTAAATATATTATCAAAGGTGGCTGAGTATATTAATCTTCAGAGACTCAACACCCACATCAAAAATAATAATGTATTACCTGACGAGCAATTTGGTTTCCGTAGCGAGCATTCTACAACACATCAACTAGTGCGAATGACTGAACAAATAATTGATACGTTCACTTGGAATCAATACAGTATAGCAACATTTATAGATATCTAAAAAGCATTTGACAAAGTATTTCATGCGGGATTAATATAAAAACTTTATCAAACAGGCTTTCCCGACTGTTATATAAAACTACTGGCCTCATATTAATGCGGTAGATCATTTAGAGTCACGACTGAAGGGGCTCAGTCAGACGTAAAACAAATCAAAGCAGGAGTCCCGCAAGGCAGTATCTTAGGACCTGTATTATTCAATATTTCCATTTATGACATGTCTAGACCTGAACATAGATATGTCCAACTAGGACTATATGCTGATGATACGGTTCTGTTTAGTAGGTCTAGGAACTTAAATTTGGCTGCTGAAAGGTTGCAAACTGCATTAAATCTATTTGAAAATTGGTGCACAAAATGGCGAATTAAAATAAATCCGACAAAGTCAGAAGCCATAGTATTCACGCGCAAACATCTACCGGAATTAGAAGATAGACCACGCTTAACACTCTTTGATGTAATAATACCGCATAAAAACGTAGTTAAATATCTAGGAGTACACATGGATAGAAAACTACTATGGCGTGATCACATAGAATTCAAAAGAAAGGCAGCTTTCGCAAGACTCATGACACTCTATCCAGTCATGAGTAGGCGACTCGGGAGCTCTGTTAAAAATGGCTTAATAATATATAACGCGCTCATTAAGCCCATCATAACATATGCAGCACCAGTGTGGGCAACTGCGGCTGAGAGCCATTCAATAAAGTTGCAGCGAATACAGAGCAAGAGCATTCGTATCGCGACAGATGCGCCTGTGTACTGCCCCGTCAGGGCTATGCACAGGGAGCTTAAACTCGAACTCTTGAAAGATTATTATGTCAGGACTGCACAGAAATTCTATGATGAGTCACTTGAGCGCAAATATGTATATTTCCTCTCTCGGAGACCGCGACCCGGAATTTTATCGCAAATACAAAATGCCTATTTCAATCCTGGCGCACAGGCCGCTCTAGCTGCTCTGTGATTGGCCGGCCCGCTGGCCAATCACGTCGCGCACAGGTTCACGCGCGCGGAACCCAGCCCTGTCTGCACGGAAAATTTCCTACGCGAGTAATACTTTCAAAAATAATTATTTAACTTATAAATACTAAATAAACAAGTAGGCTGCAATTATTCAGCAATGAAGAGCCTCCTACGGCGGCGGGCCTGCCTTGCAGACGGCTTTAGTATACACCGGCTCCGTAGGGTGGCAAGCTGTCTGCATGAATGGGCATGGCCATGCCAAAGTGCGAGGTGAAGAACTAAATTCACAACTAACTGTAGATTGCGTGCTATTACTGGAGGCGCCTGCCTGGGCAATCAGTGCAAATAAACACCGATCGAGTTGGGGATACCGATACGAGTGGAATGCTGTATGCTAATGGGCGACGTCCTTCGAAAGTGGCACGCATATATAACCTCAATTAATAAAAATAAAATACGAATGCTCGTCCACCATTCGCCTTAAACCCATACGCTGACAGTTCTTCCACTATAACTAGTGAATAGACGTTAGTATAATAATATTATCCTATATTATGATATATAATATATGTTTATAAAAAAATAAAAAAAAATAAAAAAAAATAAAAAACATAGTTATAGTTATGCTTAATTACATATTTACAGTTAATACTACACGCACACAACCTCGTAGGAAATAAAGCGTAGAAGTTGGGGCTAAAGGGCTCGCGATGAGGGAACTGGATAGTTTCGCTGACCGTCCGACTGCCCTTCCTGGCGACAGGAAACAAGTGCTGTGTCCTCTTCCTGAGTGATTCCTGAAGCGCCAACTCGCGGATACACTGTTTAAATTAATTATTCGTAGCTCTGGATGCGTAGATGCTGTGATAATGGGTTAAGCAATAACGGACGAACTAATTTCTCTAAGTGCCGACAGCCATTGACAGGCGACAGGCGACCTGAAGCTATAGTTTCTCCGGAGTAAGGCCCATGTCTCAGCTCACGGATACTTAACGTAATTAAAACATTTAATGCCCACACATGCGTTATAACACATGTTAAGGCATGTTAGCCCGCGCAACATGCATTTACTAAAATTAGTCTAGTCTGTAGGATGTTTAATTTCCTTTCTTTTAGTTATAGGTGCTGCTGTCTGGAGCGGATGTGAGTGGTTCGTGTCACCCTCACCGCCAGGGGCGCCTGCGTCCCAGGCCAGAAAATTCCAGTCCTGGACAAAATCAAAAATCAAGGCGGACATCGAGTCCAAGTGCCCAACCCCCGCATGGAAGACTCTTTCTACTCTGGCCAACTCTTAATCCAGACCATCCTCTGTCTCCTGTACTTTCCTACACTAATGCATGTAAACTTGCATCCCGCATGAAAGTGCCCAGGGTTTTCCCTGTGTCTATGCAGGTTTTACCTGGGCCCAACTTAACTAGTAGTTTAGACTAGAGATAAGAGTGAGGGGAGTTAGTCATGGCAACAATCGCTGCCATGGCTGACCAATCCCCTCCTACCACACCATGCATGTGACCCTCTCCCTGCATGGCTACTCCCAGCATGACTAAGGCGTGATGTGCTTCAGCCTGAGACGCACTTAGGTCCCTCCCTAACCCGGACCCCTCCCAAATACACTTAGGTTTTAGTTAGGTTAGGAAAAAAAAAATCTTCGGCCAGGGACGCACCTAGAGTCTTCCCTAACCCAGACCCCTCCCAAACAAAATTCACTTAGTTTTAGTTAGGTTAGGAAAAAAAAACAGGACACATCCGTAGTGAGACATCCGTAGTGGGACATCCGTAGTGGGACAATTTTTCGTGCGTGCAGCCAGCGTTCATCGATTTATCAGACCTTGTCACGTCAATAAAGTAAGGAAATAATTCCAGACAAAATTTTCTTTAAATTATATAGTAAAGATAAATTAATTTTATAATCAAGCAGTCAGTTTTTTTGTCACATTTTCCACTGATTACTACAGTTACTTTTTTTTTAGAACGAAGTTATTACGGTACAAACAAGTCGAAATCAATAGCTGGGGTTGTGTTTGCAAGTAATCAGCTTGCACACGAATATTCGCAGTTTCTGTCCGCTTTGCTGACTCAAGATTGTCTTCGTATGAGTCAACCACGCTTCGAAATTCTCCGACGTGGGACTATGTGTAAAGGCGGGCATTTTTCGCGGATAAATCTGAACGCCTATTAGACTGCAACAAGGTATACCCGCACCAGCGGTTTCTCCCTTGTGATTGGCGGCCGTCTGCGAGAGAAGTAGTTGCCTTGTTCGACCGAGCCAGTCAGGACGCGTTTGCTTTCGCACTGAATTACTCTGATTGGTGTTGTATCAATCGACAAGTACCTGAAAGTAATTCACCCTATCACGAAATACAGATGGTGCTATATTGTTTTAACTTATAACTACAGACCTGAAAAAATCGCGGGTTCATTTCGCGATAGGCTAGAATCCAAATACATTTGTCTTCCTTACTGCTTTAACGATTGGGCCACAGTTTATCTAAAGGACTCTGGACCAATGGAAAACGTTCGACAAAAGAAGTAGCCAATCAGCAGTTGTAATCTGCACAAGTACATAAAGGATCATGGAGTCTATCCTAGAGGTAATTGAAAACGCGATTTTTTCCGGTCCCTACTTATAACTAGTTTTGGAATCTTTTCGCAAAATATGCCTGGCCCTAACTATGTGTTATTGTATTGTAGTGTTATTATAGAGTCTAGCTGAGAACTAATTACTTGGCATGAACACAAATTCAAGACTTTAAGGGCATTAAGAAGCAGATTGTGTTCCCCTGACTGTGTTAGTTGTGTCATCGAGAGTTGTTCGCCTACTGTCGATAATTTTGTACTTTTTGCCTTGTATGTTTTTACGGTTTTAAGAACATCATTTTTCCATAGGAATTAGAAAAATAATTTATTTTCATCATTAATTAACTAAACATCACTAGTTTAAAGTTATTCGTAAGTATTTCATTTGTCATTCTAGATCAAGCTCTGAGCAAAGAAAATCCTCGAAATAGCACTCTTAACAAAAAACAATTCTGTATATTTAAAAAAAAATGGTTGTCTGTAAAGTCGGTTTACGGACGATATTTTAACGTGACAACGTCATAACAAAACATTTATGAAATGATTGCATACTTTTATGAATTAAATTGAATAATTTTTATTGAATTATCACTATTTTGTATGGATACAAAGAAGGAGTGAAATGAAATCTACAATTTAATTGATAAATTTACTTTTATTTGCACTCATTAATTCAAATACATATGTTTATTATTTTAACGAAGAGATTATTTTAACTATAACTTTTATACATGTTTGCTATTTTTTTAACTTCTTCCAATCTGTTTTATTATGTTAAGGATAGGACGATGATAGGAAAAGTAGGAAACGAATGGGAGTGTTTCAAGTTTAATGTGCCTCGAAAAAGTCAAATCGATTGTTTTTCCAATCGAGTGGAAAAGGGCTCTATGACATTTCTTCGACTCGTCAGCTCCTCGACCGTTTTTTTCTCTCTCCCCACTCTGGTAATTGGCGGGAGGGCTGTGAGGGGAAGTTAAAGTAAAATGGCGGGCACTGAAAATTTCAAGCCAATAGAAGAAGTGATAGAAGAAAAAAAGAAAAAGAAAATAAATAATAAGAAAAAGATTTTTTAGCGTATTTTCGAGCAGTTTCTTTGAGAGAAGTACCAGGCGAGCATAAGTCAAAGAGAGGTAGTGGTCACCGTAGTCCCAGGAGGGAAACGCCGAACTTCTCGGAAATTCACTATCGAGAGGTAGGATGTATACGGCCTGATATTGCGTACTAGGGTATAGTGTTTATAAAATTTATGTTTTTATATATTTAATTACAATTTCAAGGACTTCTCAATCAGCCACGTGTGTTTCATAAAACTACTTTTTTTTATAACACGCGTTAATGATACAAGTCTATAGTTTTACACATTTGATATATACAATTGTATAAGGATCTATCGTGGCTTAAAATATATGTTTTAGACGTGTGAGTGACTTATATGTATCTAGAGTCTTCCCTGGATATTGCATCTCTGAACTGTTAGACTTAGTTTTTGTCTCGCATATAACTCAATAAGATATTTTAGTTTTAAATTGTGCTTAAAAATAATATATTAAAAAATAAGGTTTAATTTGAGCCTGAAGTCTACGTGTTATTAAAATTCTTGGCATTATGCAGTATATATGTTTTAACCGTCTATATTACTTTAAATTTTTTGATGAACTTTGCAACGGCGTAAAAATTGCGTGATTTTAAAGCGGCCGAATTATTTTTAGTTAACCTACTAAATATAAATATTTTACTTTGAAGTGGCGTAGTTTTAACGCAGTTCAGGTAAGTGTCCGTTAATGTCACTATTACAATGCCTTCTACCACATCGAGATGATCTTCATTGGCGTATGTAGATAATATCCTTTCGAGTATAAATGATTAAATCACGTCACTTAAAAAATTGTTATTATAAATATGACCAATTTAATCATATTTATCATCTTAATAAAACATACCCGCAGAAAATACAATGCAGTAGATTTAATAAATACCAGTTTTAATTGACTAACGGCGAAGCTTACTTGGAGTGCTAGAACAATATATTATGAAACAAATGTATTTCCTGTTCATTTGAAATATGCTCATGTAACAGCAAACGAAAAATAAAACACTACCTCAATAGCAATTACGGTATGGCTTGATTTTGCCAGTATTACAATAGTGCATAAACACAACGATTAATTGCGTCCAGAACAATAATTACAATAAATTTCAGTACATACCAAATTTTGAAGTGAATGGCTCTCTCCCATAGCTGTTATTTTAATGTTTTATACTAAAATTTCAAAAATTAATAAACGATATTCCTACGGTTTACATTCTATTAGAACATTACTAATAACATAAGAACAAATATAATCATTTGTTAGAATAAAACAGCACTTATTATCGTTTTAGTTGACTGTGATATGGTAAAGAAATATAATTTTGGCAGTGACAGTAATACAAAATTTATTTACTGAAGTCTTTATTCTTTATTATTTTTAATTTTATGCGGAAATAAACACCGATATCGTGCACGGTTATAGGGTAGATCACTGGGCCAACTACCAACATATTTAAAAATACAATAACTTAAGAGTAGCTGAGTATCAAAGGTACATCGAACTAACATTAATTTCAATAGAAGAAACAAAATCATTTTAAAATCTCAACAATAATCTTAAATATTTTTATTTCCAGCGAAAGTTGTTTAAAGAAACTTATGTGTATTTTCTGTTTGTGTTTAAATTGCCAGTAGGTCGTGTTATCTCAATGCATAACATACTTCGCATATTTCGAGAATAGACATATCTTAAATAATAAAATTACACTGTGAATTTACACAAGAGTGCCAGTGGAAAATAAAAATCTTAATGTTTCTGAAAACCAAATTGATTTTTTCATCAATGAATTTGCTATGAAAAGCAACCAAAGCTATCATTCAAATGTTTATTTTTACATATACTGCCAAATTTAAGTGAAATGCGCACACAGTTTATTTGTTTCATTCGAACATACTGGTGTACTTACATCGGCCTTATATACACAATATATATATACACACACCCACACACACACGTGTGTGTCTGTGTGTGTGTGTGTGTGTGTAAAAAAAACATTTCACGGGAGCTCTTTTCTTTTAGTTTGTCTTTGCCGCGATATAAACAAAGCCTACTAAATATAGTGCCATTTAATAAAATATGGGACTGGGTTTTAATTATTCTGAACAATATACTTCCTTTAATATAATATTGTCTATATTTGTAAAGATATGAAAATATCTGAACAATATACTTCCTTAAAGATAATATTTTCTATATTTGTAAAGATATGAAAAGACCCGAAAAAAGTGCTTTAAAACGTTGTTTCTTTCGTTTTACAGAGAAACGCATTTATGTCTTTGTTTAATTATTCCCAATTAACCAAGGGTGGAACACTATGTATATAAATATATATATAAATAACAGTATTTACAATGTTAAAGAATAAAAGGGAAAAGAGGGTTAGAAGGACATGTCACTGGAGTCTGACTCCGACGTTATTTATCTTCCCTCACTCTTGCGCGCCGAGTCGCATCCTCTGCGAAAGTATCCGGCTGCCAGAAGTCCTGGGGAAGTAGAGAAAACGTGCTTGTCGCGCCACGGGCCAGGAAGCAAACGTTTCAATCTGTGAAAAATGTGTCCACAAGCTGAATTTATGCACAGTAGTGGAGCCATATATGCTTAATAACATACCGAAAGTTAACCGATGTAGACCTTGTGCGTATCACTGAAAATGTGCACAGTGCTAGATGACAGCGTTTTACAGTAGTACATTAAAATTCTTCCCATTTACGCATTTTTTTAAAACGTAGACTCTCCATATAATCACTTAAACAAAAGTTGTTGAATATTTACTAAGCCTAAACATGATGTATTTTAAAAGAGGCTTGTGTGATTTATTAAATCGCTAGAGCGTTCCGAGCGTAGCAGTGCTGTGTATTTACTGAAACAGTGCTGCCGCAGGGCTGGAGTAACTTTCGCTCCCATGAAAACGAGGTGTTTTAATATCTGGTGTATTTGTCCCCAACTGATATTTAGTACAGCGGTTATAACAACGTTTCCTAGTAGCACGTGAAAAAATTACTTTCGCAAACCTTGTAAGTTACACCGAAAACGTAAATTTAAGTCCTGAAAAATAGCGTCTTGAGCGCACCACCATATAGCATTTCGTTAAAATGTCATTATTATAGCATTTCTTCCGTAAAACAAACAACATTCACCTACCATCATTATGCTACATGATAAAATTGAACAAAAAATTTCAATATTTTTCATTAAATATGAAATAATTTAATAATATTAGGCAAAAGTAGTATATAATAGCCGGTCCTGAAACTGGCTTCTGGCTGCGGTGCTGTGTGTCCTTTCCGCCATCTTGGATTTTGACGTCACGGCGGCCATCTTGGACGAGCGTAACGTGACAATGTACGTAACGTGACACTTTTTCGTGCGTGCAGCCGGCGTAACGGGACACAACGTAACGGGACACAGTGTAACGGGACAATGTGCGTAACGGGACAAGTAGATCACGACGGCCATCTCTGATCCGCCATCTTGGATCCGCCATTTTGGATGATGTCATTTTGTTTTCTCGAACATTCCGACATTTTGTTTTCCGCCATATTGGATGATGACGTCACCGTTGCGATTTCCGTTACGGCCGCCATCTTTAACTTTTTTATTTATTATCCGATTTTAATAAAAAATTTTTTTAAAAAAATTATAAAAAAATTTAAATAACATAAATTTAATAAAATATTTATAAAAAACAAACATTATCGACACGGAGCTTGGAGTCCTCGGTTCGATCCCGACGGGTGCAAAAAAATTAAAAATGGCGACCGATCCTTCCCCCCACGGTGGGTGCTGGCATACTGACCCCCACCACTTAGGTCAAAGTATACATATCTTCACCTAGTATGATGTCATGTCAGCCATCTTGAAATCTGGACGCCATCTTGAAAATCTTTATTTATTATCCGATTTTAATGAAAAAAATTCCAAAATTCATCAAAAAATTAATGTATTTGAATTCTGTATGATTATATCGATGTACGTCCTTGGTTCGATTCCCGACGAGAGTAAACGGTCGATCCTTCCTCCATGAAAGCTACCTAGACTGATCTACCACCACCAGTACAAAGGTTTATATCATCAACTGGTATGACGACACGTCCGCCATCTTGTCTTCATCCGCTGGAGTCCACCATCTTGTTTTCGTCTGCTAGAGTGTGCCGATACCATGTAGTATAATTATCTGGTCACCATACTTTTGTCCTCAACTGTTGACATTGATCATTGACCTTGGCCTTTGACCTTGACCTTGAAATTTGACCTTGAAATTTGACCTTGACCTTGAAATTTGACCTTGACCTTGAAATTTGACCTTGACCTTGAAATTTGACCTTGACCTTGAAATTTGACCTTAACATTGAAATTTGACTTTGTCCTCGAAATTTGACTTTGTCCTCGAAATTTGACTTTGTCCTTGTCGACTATCATGGATCCGACATTTTATGTTCAGTAGATGCTACCAGGAGCTACCACCTGCTGGAGTATGCCATCTTGTGTGTGTGTACTCGTATTATAGAGTACATTTCCATCTGGATAATTTTATTCTAACCCGCTACAGTGCAGTAATCATTTATTACTGTGACACACGCCATCTTGAAATTTGGACCCCATCTTGAAAATCCGTAATTTTAATGCTAGAGATTCGGGAAAAAGTTCAAAATTCATTAAATAATTCACTCATTAAAGTAATGATTGATTAGATCGATTCCCGTCCTTGGTTCGACCCCTGACCGATACCAATCAACTTTGATTTTAAAAAATACCACAAAAGCGACAGGTTTGAGAAAATAAAAAACACCACAAGTTCTTTTAAAAACTTTTATTTCATACATTCTAATCTACTACAAGTACATAATAAACACAGACAAAGTACTAAAGTCTTGTGGATTCCTCGATTCAAACAGTCTTCTTATTGTACGGACAAAGCCTTTTACATGACTTTAAATGTCTATACGATCCGTTCATCACCGCAGCCAGAGACGGACTGAAGTTCATATCACCAGGGTCCCACTTATATATTCTCATTTGCTGGTACAACACACGAGTCAAAACAATAACCATGTTCATTATACTTCTCGGAGCATTTTTTATAATGAAGATGTAAGCTATCAAGACGTGAAATTAGTTTTTTGCACTTATTGCACTGAAATTGTATTCTTTTAACATTATTAGAACAACTGCTTCTTTCATGTCTGCGAGCATTTGAGGTAATAGTAAATGATGCGTCACAGTATTTGCACCGACGCAATGTATGCTTTTCATTAGTGGAAGAATCCATTGCTGACGATGAAACTTCGGATGATGGTGGTATCACATCTGTTGAAATCTCCTCCAATGTTGACGTCGTCGTTGCCAACGGGATCTGCACCTTCTCCATCGTAGCGGTCGTCAAGGTTCCCGTAGACGATGGTACAACCTCCGAGTTCGACGTTAAAGACGGTAAAGATGCCATCGAGGTCTCAAGAACAGCTAATTGACACGTCTTATGCACCAGAAGAAAAAAACTAGGTGATCCTTACACCGCCGACGTCAGTAACTAACTGAGCGTCCTGCTGTCTAGGACTCGCTTATATACATGCACCGGATGGAATAATACGCTAGTCAAATCAAAAACCATTTACAATAATACTAGAGTCAAATCTACAAATTAAAAAAGAGGATCATTTGATCGAAAAAAAAAAATTCGATCTCTCCAATATACGCCAGGCTCCAAGAGCTACAATTCACTTCATCAGATCCATCTAAATTTTGCTCCTATGCTTCAATTGACCATTAGCTGCAAGTGCTCCAACAGATCCATCAGCTCCAACACGTAATGTACGCAATGTACGCACAATACATGCAATTTACATGCAATAAATGTAATGATCACTCAGTACACACAGGAAACGGAACGTACACACAGTACACACAGGAAACGGAACGTACACACAATACACACAGGAAAAGAAACGTACACACAGTACACACAGGAAACGAAACGTACACACAGTACACACAGGAAGCGGAACGTACACACAGTACACACAGGAAACGGAACGTACACATAGTACACACAAAAAACGAAACGTACACACAGTACACACAGGAAGCGGAACGTACACACAGTACACACAGGAAACGGAACGTACACACAGTACACACAGGAAACGAAACGTACACACAGTACACACAGGAAACGAAACGTACACACAGTACACACAGGAAGCGGAACGTACACACAGTACACACAGGAAACGGAACGTACACACAATACACACAGGAAACGGAACGTACACACAGTACACACAGGAAACGGAACGGACACACAATACACACAGGAAACGGAACGTACACACAGTACACACAGGAAACGGAACGTACACACAGTACACACAGGAAACGAAACGTACACACAATACACACAGGAAACGATACGTACACACAGTACACACAGGAAACGAAACGTATACACACAGTACACACAGGAAACGGAACGTACACACAGTACACACAGGAAAAGGAACGTACACACAGTACACACAGGAAACGGAACGTACACACAGTACACACAGGAAACGGATCGTATAAACAGTACACACAGGAAACAGAACGTACACACAGGAAACGAAACGTACACACAGTACACACAGAAAACGGAACGTACACACAGTACACACAGAAAACGGAATGTACACACAGGAAACAAAACGTACACACAGTACACACAGGAAAGGAAACGTATACACACATTACACACATTAAACGGAATGATCACACATACATTAGCGGAAACACACAGGCTTAGTTGGAAATCAGAATACAAGAAACAAAAACATTAAATTTTTACTTTCAATATTTAATTACTTCTCAACATTACACAAATACAAGTAAAAGAAACCATTATTGTATGTAACCAGCTTTCCTCAGTTCTTTGAGTATGAAGGATATTTCTTTGATGCACGAATAGTTTCCTGCACAAAGCGAGTCATGTAGAAGTCTTAGCCGGTCAACCAATATGTTTGGATCTTTCCATGATGTGTAATCAATCTTTTCTACCACCATCTTACTTGCTTGTTTATTATAAATACTGTTAATATCACAATCGTCCCTGTGATCATAATAAGCATTATCAGATTAATTTTTTATAACACGACGTTTCCATCGTTTCGGTCGCAGGACATCGCCACATTCTTCGATCTTGTCAGCTCTAGGTGCTTCATCACAGTCTATGCCTTTGTCAACAGCCTCAGAGTCACTGTAACAATCACTGTAGAAGACATCCTCTTCACCCATATTACCGTATGAATTCGCTATCGATGATGTCGAAGTGTCTTCATCGTCTTCATGCTTCCTTTTTAGGAGTCCATCATTTTTACAAAGAATGGAGGATCTACTGAATATAGGTTTGAATGTATTCTCACTTTTCACGGTGTTGATACTTCCATTAGTTTCAGTCTTCCCGAAGCCATTAGCATCCTTCAATTTATGTTCTTCCTCACAATCGGGTGAGCTAATACCATCACGCTCAGGACAAGGAAAATTATTGTCGTAATGCAGATCACTCTTCTTTAGTCTAGTGGATCCATCGGTGTCCTCTATGCCGTAAGTAGTCTTGACTTTACATGTTCTACCATGTCTTTTTAAGCTGTCAATTCGTGTTAACAACCTGCTACAACGATTACAGCTTAACATGTTGCGTAGTGGGTTTCTAGCACAATCATTCTTCTCATGACGTCTAGCATTCCTTCTCATGGCAAAATCCTTGCCACAGCATCTACAGCGGCTTCCTTCCGATTCAGCTGCAGATAACAAACCACGATCCATGGTAGCTTCTGTGACTAATGTTAGATACAAACTGTCAGTTTTCTCCAATTGGAACCATTTCTTAAATAGAGTTTTTGAAATGTTTCATCAGCGAGAGTTAAGTTATCTAATGCAAAGAAAATTGATGCAAGTAGTTCTGGCTGTCGTCATCAGATGTCGCTACGTGTTGCTTGTAGGTAAATAATATCTATTTCATTAATGTGGGATGCGTAACGCTCACTATCGATCGCAAAGGGAGGTTGGCTTCGTTAGTATCCAAGGAGAAAAAAAGTTCGTCCTTCCTGCTAGTGCTTCTCAGATTTCTCACGGTCCGCCATCTTGGATTGTGACGTCACGGCGGCCATCTTGGATGGGTGTGACCTTAACCTTTGACCGAAACCTCAGGAATGATCGCAAGCACACGGATTAACCATCAAAATATTGATAAGAATAATCAGGAGCACACGGAGAAAACCATCATAATATTGGCAAGAATAATCAGGAGCACACGGAGAAAACCGACACAAGTTTTCTTTGATATCATAAAAATATAAAAAAAAAATTAATAAAAAATTAAAAATAATCAAACATTCTGCTAGCTTGTGAACTTCTCATTGTTGAGCAAAGATAGAGTTCTAGTACAAGCCAGAATGTTTGATTATTTTTAATTTTTTATTAATTTTTTTTATATTTTTATGATATCAAAGAAAACTTGTGTCGGTTTTCTCCGTGTGCTCCTGATTATTCTTGCCAATATTATGATGGTTTTCTCCGTGTGCTCCTGATTATTCTTATCAATATTTTGATGGTTAATCCGTGTGCTTGCGATCATTCCTGAGGTTTCGGTCAAAGGTTAAGGTCACACCCATCCAAGATGGCCGCCGTGACGTCACAATCCAAGATGGCGGACCGTGAGAAATCTGAGAAGCACTAGCAGGAAGGACAAACTTTTTTTCTCCTTGGATACTAACGAAGCCAACCTCCCTTTGCGATCGATAGTGAGCGTTACGCATCCCACATTAATGAAATAGATATTATTTACCTACAAGCAACACGTAGCGACATCTGATGACGACAGCCAGAACTACTTGCATCAATTTTCTTTGCATTAGATAACTTAACTCTCGCTGATGAAACATTTCAAAAACTCTATTTAAGAAATGGTTCCAATTGGAGAAAACTGACAGTTTGTATCTAACATTAGTCACAGAAGCTACCATGGATCGTGGTTTGTTATCTGCAGCTGAATCGGAAGGAAGCCGCTGTAGATACTGTGGCAAGGATTTTGCCATGAGAAGGAATGCTAGACGTCATGAGAAGAATGATTGTGCTAGAAACCCACTACGCAACATGTTAAGCTGTAATCGTTGTAGCAGGTTGTTAACACGAATTGACAGCTTAAAAAGACATGGTAGAACATGTAAAGTCAAGACTACTTACGGCATAGAGGACACCGATGGATCCACTAGACTAAAGAAGAGTGATCTTTATTACGACAATAATTTTCCTTGTCCTGAGCGTGATGGTATTAGCTCACCCGATTGTGAGGAAGAACATAAATTGAAGGATGCTAATGGCTTCGGGAAGACTGAAACTAATGGAAGTATCAACACCGTGAAAAGTGAGAATACATTCAAACCTATATTCAGTAGATCCTCCATTCTTTGTAAAAATGATGGACTCCTAAAAAGGAAGCATGAAGACGATGAAGACACTTCGACATCATCGATAGCGAATTCATACGGTAATATGGGTGAAGAGGATGTCTTCTACAGTGATTGTTACAGTGACTCTGAGGCTGTTGACAAAGGCATAGACTGTGATGAAGCACCTAGAGCTGACAAGATCGAAGAATGTGGCGATGTCCTGAGACCGAAACGATGGAAACGTCGTGTTATAAAAAATAAATCTGATAATGCTTATTATGATCACAGGGACGATTGTGATATTAACAGTATTTATAATAAACAAGCAAGTAAGATGGTGGTAGAAGAGATTGATTACACATCATGGAAAGATCCAAACATATTGGTTGACCGGCTAAGACTTCTACATGACTCGCTTTGTGCAGGAAACTATTCGTGCATCAAAGAAATATCCTTCATACTCAAAGAACTGAGGAAAGCTGGCTACATACAATAATGGTTTCTTTTACTTGTATTTGTGTAATGTTGAGAAGTAATTAAATATTGAAAGTAAAAATTTAATGTTTTTGTTTCTTGTATTCTGATTTCCAACTAAGCCTGTGTGTTTCCGCTAATGTATGTGTGATCATTCCGTTTAATGTGTGTAATGTGTGTATACGTTTCCTTTCCTGTGTGTACTGTGTGTACGTTTCGTTTCCTGTGTGTACGTTCCGTTTTCTGTGTGTACTGTGTGTACGTTCCGTTTTCTGTGTGTACTGTGTGTACGTTTCGTTTCCTGTGTGTACGTTCTGTTTCCTGTGTGTACTGTTTATACGATCCGTTTCCTGTGTGTACTGTGTGTACGTTCCGTTTCCTGTGTGTACTGTGTGTACGTTCCTTTTCCTGTGTGTACTGTGTGTACGTTCCGTTTCCTGTGTGTACTGTGTGTATACGTTTCGTTTCCTGTGTGTACTGTGTGTACGTATCGTTTCCTGTGTGTATTGTGTGTACGTTTCGTTTCCTGTGTGTACTGTGTGTACGTTCCGTTTCCTGTGTGTACTGTGTGTACGTTCCGTTTCCTGTGTGTATTGTGTGTCCGTTCCGTTTCCTGTGTGTACTGTGTGTACGTTCCGTTTCCTGTGTGTATTGTGTGTACGTTCCGTTTCCTGTGTGTACTGTGTGTACGTTCCGCTTCCTGTGTGTACTGTGTGTACGTTTCGTTTCCTGTGTGTACTGTGTGTACGTTTCGTTTCCTGTGTGTACTGTGTGTACGTTCCGTTTCCTGTGTGTACTGTGTGTACGTTCCGCTTCCTGTGTGTACTGTGTGTACGTTTCGTTTCCTGTGTGTACTGTGTGTACGTTTCGTTTCCTGTGTGTACTGTGTGTACGTTCCGCTTCCTGTGTGTACTGTGTGTACGTTTCGTTTCCTGTGTGTACTGTGTGTACGTTTCGTTTCCTGTGTGTATTGTGTGTACGTTCCGTTTCCTGTGTGTACTGTGTGTACGTTCCGTTTCCTGTGTGTACTGAGTGATCATTACATTTATTGCATGTAAATTGCATGTATTGTGCGTACATTGCGTACATTATGTGTTGGAGCTGATGGATCTGTTGGAGCACTTGCAGCTAATGGTCAATTGAAGCATAGGAGCAAAATTTAGATGGATCTGATGACGTGAATTGTAGCTCTTGGAGCCTGGCGTATATTGGAGAGATCGAATTTTTTTTTTTTCGATCAAATGATCCTCTTTTTTAATTTGTAGATTTGACTCTAGTATTATTGTAAATGGTTCTTGATTTGACTAGCGTATTATTCCATCCGGTGCATGTATATAAGCGAGTCCTAGACAGCAGGACGCTCAGTTAGTTACTGACGTCGGCGGTGTAAGGATCACCTAGTTTGTTTCTTCTGGTGCATAAGACGTGTCAATTAGCTGTTCTTGAGACCTCGATGGCATCTTTACCGTCTTTAACGTCGAACTCGGAGGTTGTACCATCGTCTACGGGAACCTTGACGACAGCTACGATGGAGAAGGTGCAGATCCCGTTGGCAACGACGACGTCAACATTGGAGGAGATTTCAACAGATGTGATACCACCATCATCCAAAGTTTCATCGTCAGCAATGGATTCTTCCACTAATGAAAAGCATACATTGCGTCGGTGCAAATACTGTGACGCATCATTTACTATTACCTCAAATGCTCGCAGACATGAAAGAAGCAGTTGTTCTAATAATGTTAAAAGAATACAATTTCAGTGCAATAAGTGCAAAAAACTAATTTCACGTCTTGATAGCTTACATCTTCATTATAAAAAATGCTCCGAGAAGTATAATGAACATGGTTATTGTTTTGACTCGTGTGTTGTACCAGCAAATGAGAATATATAAGTGGGACCCTGGTGATATGAACTTCAGTCCGTCTCTGGCTGCGGTGATGAACGGATCGTATAGACATTTAAAGTCATGTAAAAGGCTTTGTCCGTACAATAAGAAGACTGTTTGAATCGAGGAATCCACAAGACTTTAGTACTTTGTCTGTGTTTATTATGTACTTGTAGTAGATTAGAATGTATGAAATAAAAGTTTTTAAAAGAACTTGTGGTGTTTTTTATTTTCTCAAACCTGTCGCTTTTGTGGTATTTTTTAAAATCAAAGTTGATTGGTATCGGTCAGGGGTCTAACCAAGGACGGGAATCGATCTAATCAATCATTACTTTAATGAGTGAATTATTTAATGAATTTTGAACTTTTTCCCGAATCTCTAGCATTAAAATTACGGATTTTCAAGATGGGGTCCAAATTTCAAGATGGCGTGTGTCACAGTAATAAATGATTACTGCACTGTAGCGGGTTAGAATAAAATTATCCAGATGGAAATGTACTCTATAATACGAGTACACACACACAAGATGGCATACTCCAGCAGGTGGTAGCTCCTGGTAGCATCTACTGAACATAAAATGTCGGATCAATGATGGTCGACAAGGACAAAGTCAAATTTCGAGGACAAAGTCAAATTTCAATGTCAAGGTCAAATTTCAAGGTCAAGGTCAAATTTCAAGGTCAAGGTCAAATTTCAAGGTCAAGGTCAAATTTCAAGGTCAAGGTCAAATTTCAAGGTCAAGGTCAAATTTCAAGGTCAAATTTCAAGGTCAAGGTCAAAGGCCAAGGTCAATGATCAATGTCAACAGTTGAGGACAAAAGTATGGTGACCAGATAATTATACTACATGGTATCGGCACACTCTAGCAGACGAAAACAAGATGGTGGACTCCAGCGGATGAAGACAAGATGGCGGACGTGTCGTCATACCAGTTGATGATATAAACCTTTGTACTGGTGGTGGTAGATCAGTCTAGGTAGCTTTCATGGAGGAAGGATCGACCGTTTACTCTCGTCGGGAATCGAACCAAGGACGTACATCGATATAATCATACAGAATTCAAATACATTAATTTTTTGATGAATTTTGGAATTTTTTTCATTAAAATCGGATAATAAATAAAGATTTTCAAGATGGCGTCCAGATTTCAAGATGGCTGACATGACATCATACTAGGTGAAGATATGTATACTTTGACCTAAGTGGTGGGGGTCAGTATGCCAGCACCCACCGTGGGGGGAAGGATCGGTCGCCATTTTTAATTTTTTTGCACCCGTCGGGATCGAACCGAGGACTCCGAGCTCCGTGTCGATAATGTTTGTTTTTTATAAATATTTTATTAAATTTATGTTATTTAAATTTTTTTATAATTTTTTTAAAAATTTTTTTTATTAAAATCGGATAATAAATAAAAAAGTTAAAGATGGCGGCCGTAACGGAAATTGCAACGGTGACGTCATCATCCAATATGGCGGAAAACAAAATGTCGGAATGTTCGAGAAAACAAAATGACATCATCCAAAATGGCGGATCCAAGATGGCGGATCCAAGATGGACGCCGTGATCTACTTGTCCCGTTACGCACATTGTCCCGTTACACTGTGTCCCGTTACGTTGTGTCCCGTTACGCCGGCTGCACGCACGAAAAAGTGTCACGTTACGTACATTGTCACGTTACGCTCGTCCAAGATGGCCGCCGTGACGTCAAAATCCAAGATGGCGGAAAGGACACACAGCACCGCAGCCAGAAGCCAGTTTCAGGACCGGCTATTATATACTACTGGCAAAAAATATTTTATTAAAATTCTCAAATGAATTCAAATACAAATTATAAAAGCACGAAGAGCCCAACGAGAAAATCCTATAAACGTTACTGCATATTTCTTAAGCTTAAAAATAGTTCATTGTTTAAGAGTGTGACACAGTGGACGACTCGAGGTACCCGCCCTCTGACGTCACGGATTCACATGACACGGGGAGAGGGGAGGAACTGTGGGACACGTAGCAGTCGCTGTCTGATGCTCCATACGGCCAAAAGGAAGTATTAATATTTTCCCGTTGTAAGCTTTTAAATAATGGTTTTGTATTATTTCGTTCATCATTGTAAGAGTTCGTGTTTGACGCCTGAAATAGTTTTGACACCTTAAAAAACTAACGTATTAAATAATGAAAATTAAAGTTAACAGTCAATCGTGAAAAATGTACACGTCAACACCTAGAGCAAGGCCTAGGAGTGGTAATTATATAGAGTATCGGCTTTTGTGTATAAATAGTGATATGTTGGAAAATTGTATTTCTGTGTTCAATGTTAGAACCATAATTATTAAATTATATTTCAATATTTTTCTCGTTTATATTGTTTGTACCTCACCATTTCTCTCCATACTAAGTAAATCAAAATAAAATATTTCTAGTTTAGAAATGCCAAATTTTTTAAAGGAAATAAAAAAAACATTAGAAGTACTCATACATGTGTGTGTTTCTTTTTCCGATGGAAAGGCCGTTAGAATCTTGAATTACCTTACCAAATTATGTGAGAGACTGCAAATTCACAATAGATAGAGGGTACTATATATATATATATATATATATATATATATATATATATATATATATATATATAGGTATATATGTTTCCTAGTATCATGCACTTCTCAGTGCACAAAATTATAGCAGGCAACATTTTTGAAAAAGGAGAAGTTAACTCTATAAAAATTAAGGAAATTCCTACATCCACTATATGAGAGATAAAAATACATTCAAATACATGTGAGACAGGAGTTTTTCAAGACGTTATCAATCGATTTCGGCTTGATTAATATGTACTTTAGAATAAAATACAATATATTTTAGTTTTAAAAGTAACTTTATTGTAGAAGGAATATGGGTTTTCTGAGTTATTTACTGGATATTTATTTTACAGTAAACTTTTTTTTTTTGCCATCAGCCAACAGTTTTCATATAATCAACACGCAAACACTGCAACATTTCCATACAAAACGCGAATGAAAACTATTTGACCAGCATCAGGTTTTTCCTCTCAATAAATAAATCTGGCATTTTCGTTTCTTTGCCGTGGATAGCAATAAGCTTGCACAAACGCGTCCTTGCCGCGTGTCGCTATCCACACATCGTTATAGTACGAAGAGTCAGGAAAATTTTACGTTTTTATGCTCCTTGCTTCCCATGTTCTCGAGAAAGCTAAATCCTTAAATCAGCTACGAATTAATTCAAATTAATGAATATTTTGTTCACGACAACTCTTTCAACATAGCTTATTCCATTACCAGTGACTGCTTGTTTACATTCAGTTTCCCACAGTTGACAGTGGCGCTTCAATCGTCCGTTACTTGAAATTCTTGCCTCCGCCCCATTTCAAGTCGTCCATTGATCTAACCGCTGATACGTCCCGAGCGTCGTAGTGTGTACTGTACTGCCGCGGTGCTGAAGTCACTCGGGCTGCGTTGAATTTAGCTCTAAGTAAACTAAAATAGAGAAAAACTAAATTTTTGAACAGTGGTAGAATCAACGTTTTCTAGTAACATATAGTACGTGTTTTATGCAGTAAAAAAGTTGAGAAGGTATTTTACCTAAATGATCTACGGTTTATAAGTTCCCAAAGTAAATATATGTTGAAGATTATCTCAAATATTTTTATTTACTGCGAAAGTACTCTAAAGAAACATAGATATATTTTCGGATAGTGTTTAAATTGTCGGTATGTTGTATTACTTCAATAGGTGACATACTTCGTACGTTTCCATAATAAACATATCTTAATAAATAAAAGTGCTTTGTAGATCGACACACGGATGTAATTGGGGAAAAAACAACTATGTTTCTTAGTACAAAAATATTTTCTATTCAATGAGTTTAATCTGAAATCAACCAAAGAAGAATACAATAGTAAGTAGGTTAATAAAAAAAGTGGATTAAGTTACCTGCTGTTAATAAGGCCTAAGTGACATAAATCATATTTGAAATAACCGCCTCCACTCAAGACCACGCAGGCAGAAGCATACTGCACGAAGATAGCGCCAGACGTTCCCGCATGCGCCATGACCACCCAGGCAGAAGCATACTGCACGAGGATAGCGCCAGACGTTCCCGCATGCGCCATGACCACGCAGGCAGAAGCATACTGCACGAAGATAGCGTCAGACGTTCCCGCATGCGCCATGACCACGCAGGCAGAAGCATATTGCACGAGGATAGCGCCAGACGTTCCCGCATGCGCCATGACACGCAGGCAGAAGCATACTGCACGAAGATAGCGCCAGACGTTCCCGCATGCGCCATGACCACGCAGGCAGAAGCATACTGCACGAGGATAGCGCCAGACGTTCCCGCATGCGCCATGACCACGCAGGCAGAAGCATACTGCACGAGGATAGCGCCAGACGTTCCCGCATGCGCCATGACCACGCAGGCAGAAGCATACTGCACGAGGATAGCGCCAGACGTTCCCGCATGCGCCATGACCACGCAGGCAGAAGCATACTGCACAAGGATAGCGCCAGACGTTTCCGCATGCGCCATGACCACGCAGGCAGAAGCATACTGCACGAGGATAGCGCCAGACGTTCCCGCATGCGCCATGACCACGCAGGCAGAAGCATACTGCACGAGGATAGCGCCAGACCTTCCCGCATGCGCCATGACCACGCAGGCAGAAGCATACTCCACGAGGATAGCGCCAGACGTTCCCGCATGCGCCATGACCACGCAGGCAGAAGCATACTGCACGAGGATAGCGCTAGACGTTCCCGCATGCGCCATGACCACGCAGGCAGAAGCATACTACACGAGGATAGCGCCAGACGTTCCCGCATGCGCCATGACCACGCAGGCAGAAGCATACTACACGAGGATAGCGCCAGACGTTCCCGCATGCGCCATGACCACGCAGGCAGAAGCATACTGCACGAGGATAGCGCCAGACGTTCCCGCTTGCGCCATGACCACGCAGGCAGAAGCATACTACACGAGGATAGCACCAGACGTTCCCGCATGCGCCATGACCACGCAGGCAGAAGCATACTGCACGAGGATAGCGCCAGACGTTCCCGCTTGCGCCATGACCACGCAGGCAGAAGCATACTACACGAGGATAGCGCCAGACGTTCCCGCATGCGCCATGACCACGCAGGCAGAAGCATACTGCACGAGGATAGCGCCAGACGTTCCCGCATGCGCCATGACCACGCAGGCAGAAGCATACTGCACGAGGATAGCGCCAGACGTTCCCGCATGCGCCATGACCACGCAGGCAGAAGCATACTACACGAGGATAGCGCCAGACGTTCCCGCATGCGCCATGACCACGCAGGCAGAAGCATACTGCACGAGGATAGCGCCAGACGTTCCCGCATGCGCCATGACCACGCAGGCAGAAGCATACTGCACGAGGATAGCGCCAGACGTTCCCGCATGCGCCATGACCACGCAGGCAGAAGCATACTCCACGAGGATAGCGCCAGACGTTCCCGCATGCGCCATGACCACGCAGGCAGAAGCATACTGCACGAGGATAGCGCTAGACGTTCCCGCATGCGCCATGACCACGCAGGCAGAAGCATACTACACGAGGATAGCGCCAGACGTTCCCGCATGCGCCATGACCACGCAGGCAGAAGCATACTACACGAGGATAGCGCCAGACGTTCCCGCATGCGCCATGACCACGCAGGCAGAAGCATACTGCACGAGGATAGCGCCAGACGTTCCCGCTTGCGCCATGACCACGCAGGCAGAAGCATACTACACGAGGATAGCACCAGACGTTCCCGCATGCGCCATGACCACGCAGGCAGAAGCATACTGCACGAGGATAGCGCCAGACGTTCCCGCTTGCGCCATGACCACGCAGGCAGAAGCATACTACACGAGGATAGCGCCAGACGTTCCCGCATGCGCCATGACCACGCAGGCAGAAGCATACTGCACGAGGATAGCGCCAGACGTTCCCGCATGCGCCATGACCACGCAGGTAGAAGCATACTGCACGAGGATAGCGCCAGACGTTTCCGCATGCGCCATGACCACGCAGGCAGAAGCATACTACACGAGGATAGCGCCAGACGTTCCCGCATGCGCCATGACCACGCAGGCAGAAGCATACTACACGAGGATAGCGCCAGACGTTCCCGCATGCGCCATGACCACGCAGGCAGAAGCATACTGCACGAGGATAGCGCTAGACGTTCCCGCATGCGCCATGACCACGCCATCTGCACCGGTGTTGCATCATCCTTCGCAACACGTGGCCGCTCAGCGTGAACAATAAAATACGGTCCAAGTAAATCGTAAGTTTTTTTTGTAATATTACACTTAGCTATCCAAAATCGTAGTTTTTATTTATTTTTATATAAACTTCGATTAACTTTAATATTTTAACATGCATCACAGTCCAAATATTTTTTTCTTGCGCATGTTGTTGGCAATTATTAAGGCCTACTAAATTTAAACATAGGCATTTTTATTTATTTTAAATTACTTTTAAGATGTTACGACTGTAAATAAGTAGTCCTGACTTACTTATTACTTTTATAAATTACTTGATTGTTTATATTTTTAGTGTCTCGATCGTGATGCCTCCTACACGAGCACTGTGGTCAGAAGACGACATGGTGTCAGCTGTCCGAGCAGTGGAAAGAGGAACTTTGATTTCGCATAAAGCTTCAAAGAGATACAGGGTTCCCAGAAGAACTATTAGGAACCATCTCAAGAGTGGCAGTTTGCATAAAGCCCTGGGTTGATGAGCCATACTGAGCCATGGCCAGGAAGCTCATCTGTGAAAAGGATAACCAGGTTTGCTTAAATAGGCCTGCCTGTGACACCAGGGATACTCCGTCGCTTAGTCTACACCTGTTAAAGCTACAGCAAAAACACCTACAATTGTAAAAAGATATCAATTACAGAGGTATTCCAGTCACGAAAGATCTGTTTGTCAAAAATAGTGAAGACAAAAATATGAAAAAGTTCTCAACCCCAAAGAAAAAAAGACCGCTTCCGTAAAGATATCGACTTCCAAAAATCAGCGCGGTACTTCACAAAAGCAAACGAGATGGTACTATCATGGCTGTCAAGAGGGCGAGATACCTGATATGAGGCAATGCGCTTAATGCGGCAAATGGCACCATGAGGTGTGCGTCGGTTTGTCGGTGGATGAAACGGATGACTGAGTGCTGTCAGGCGATGCAATTATTAATTTTATTCAAGAATATCTAGTCAAAATATACTCCATTCATGTGATTATTGATCTCTAATACCAAAACATTATTTATAGCTTGATTATTTAAGTACGATAAAGCCTTAGGAATTATTACCCTACCATAACAAAATAAGGCTTACTAGCAAGGTTTTGAAAATGTTTAATTTTGTTTATGATAAAAGTTACTATTTTTCATTTAAGTTTTATATAAACTGTACCTAAATATAAATAATGATTAAATAATGTTAATAAAGTCGGATACTTTTCATTTTAGCCTACTACAAATATCCTTTAGCTATTCCTTACAATTTTTAATAAAACAATGGTCGAAATAAAAGAAATCCTAATTATTATATTCATTCTGATTTATTTTAAAACATATTAATAACATATTAAATCTTATTCGAAATCAAATTTTTATAGAACCGCATATTAGCACCAGGAAAGAAAAATAGTCTTCCAAGGTAAAAAAAAAAAAAAACTTTCATAGCTGCCTTAGTAGGCATGATATGAAATCCTTTGTAAGCTATTCAGTATTGGATTCACTGAGTTAAGAACATTCGAAGCATTTTCGCTGCATGGAATATGAGAAAATGTTTTATCGATCGTTTTGGAACATTGGAGAACATATAGGATGTCATGTACATTAAGTTCTTAAAATGTTCCTTAACTTTTAGAAATGATGGTTTGAAATATACCTACACCTGTAGGCTATGCAAAAGTGATTTCTTTTCTTTATTTTCAATCAATGTTTTTACAAATACAATCAAATACTTCATTTAACAATGACTAGATTATAAGCATCAAAATTCAGTAAACAAGCATTCATTTACACAACAAATAATTTTAAATATATGGATTATTAAAGCTTTAAATGGCCTAGGTCCAGAACTATAAAAAATAAATAATTGATTTGGAAAGCTATTACACGTCCAATACTTAGAACTCTTTTGTATAATACATTGCAGATTCTGCTAGCTTGTGAATAAATTTTCTCATTGTTGAGCAAAGATAAAGTTCTAGTCCAAGCCAGAAATTTTTGTATTTTTTGTATTTTTTTTTTTAAATTTTTTGGTAATTTTATATCGAAGAAAACGTGTGGTGGTTTTCTCCATGTTCTCCCGATTGTTCTTGTCAATATTATGAAAGTTTTCTCCGTATACTCCCGCTTATTCTTGTCAATAAGTTTGCTCTTGAATATTATTGACAATATTATGATGGTTTTTCTCCGTCTGCTTGTAATCATTCCCGTGGTTTCTCCAAGTGCTTCTGGTTATTTATGAGAAACCGATCCCTCCATGAAGGAATTTTACTCTTAATAAGTAACGACAATTTATCAAGGTTATATTTAATTAGTGAATTTCTGCTACTAAATCAGCACTTGCAATATTTTTAACAGGTGGAATTTAAAAAAAGAAAACCACCATTACTCAGTCAAATAATAAGCTCTGAGAAATCTGAGAAACACTAACTGGAAGAACAAACTTCCTTCTCCTCGGAGTCTAGCGAAGCCATCCTTCTTTTGTGATCGTTAGTGATCATCCCACATCCCACATAAAATAAATAAATATTATTTACCTGCAAGTGACACGTGGCGACATCTGTTGATGAAAAGCAGAACTACTTACAAAAAGTACCTTTGCATGAGATAACTTAACTCTCGCCGACGAAATATTAAAAAATTTACATTTAAGTAATGGTTTTTAATTTAAAACTCTTAGTTTGCATCTGCTATTAGTCGTAAAAGCTAACATGTACCCTGGTCCGATGTCTGAAGCTGTATCAAAACGTCATCACTGTAGATACTGTAGCAAGGTGTTTACCTTGAGAAATAATGCTAAACGACATGAGAGAAGCGAGTGTAATTTGGGTCCTTGTCAAAAACCATTTCATTGCAGTCTGTGTCAGAAATCCTTTGGTAGAAGATATTACTAGGATAGACATTGCAAGACCTGTACAACTAAGATGAATAAAGATAACGAAGACTGGGCTACAATATCGCGGAAGAGGAACGAAGGCGAAAAAGATAATGCTAAAAATACTGATCTAGATCATGATAATAATTTAAAATTTAAAACCAACGAAAAAAGTTGCAACCACATTGGAAATGAAAATATATTTACACCAATATCTAGTCGTCTCCATGAAAATGTGAAAGATGGAGAACCACCTTAAGCTTACAAGGCCGAAGGCTATGATGAATCATCTGAAGCTGACATGATTGAAGATTGTGGTGACACATCTGAGGCTGACATGATCGATGACTGTGCTGACACATCTAAGGCTGACATGATTAAGTACTGTATTGAAGCACCTAAAGCAGGCAAGATCGAAGATTGTGATTGCGGTCTGAGACCAAAACGATGGAAACGTCGTTATAAAATAAATTATCCTGATCAAGTTTGTGGTACTGACATGATTGAAGACTGTGGTGACACATCTGAAGCTGACATGATCGATGACTGTGCTGGCACATCTATGGCTGACATGATTGAGTATTGTGCTGAAGCACCACAAGCATGCAAGAGCGAAGACTGTGATGGTGGCTTAAGACCAAAACGATGGAAACGACATAATAAAATTAATTATCCTGATCAAGTTTGTGATAATCACTGGCTCGATGACGAAAGTGACCTTGTGGTTGGCGTTAAAACGAAAGACACCAGAGATAATATTTACTATAAACATGCAAGGAAGATGAACGTAGCAGAAGAGATTGATTATACCTCATGGGAAGATCCTAACATATTGGTTGACAGGCTAAGACGTCTACATGGTTCGCTTTGTGCAGGAAACTATTCGAAATTTAAATAAATATCCTTCATACTCAAAGAACTGAGGGAAGCTGGCAGCATACAATAATGGCTTAAATTAAATGCATGTGAATAAACTTGAAGAATTTTTTTTTTTCAGATTGGATTTTATCATTTCTCGAAATCTGATTTCTAAATAAAACTTATAACTTAAAGGTGTAAAAAACGTCACCACTGCCAGTCAAAATGTATACTAATAAAGACATGCAAGTAATCATGCCAAGTTCGATAAAAAAAAAGTAATTGAAATCAGTTGGAGCCAAATGAAGATGGAGCTGTTGGAGCATTTGGAGCCGATTGAACATTTGGAGCCTTTTGGAGCATTTGGAGCCTTTTGGAGCATTTGGAGGCTTTTGGAGCATTTGTATCCTTTTGGAGCATTTGGAGCAATTGGAGCTGTTGGAGCCGATTGATCATTTGGAGCATTTGGAGCCTTTTGGAGCATTTGCAGCTAAAGACATTTTTATTTTTCTTGAGGATATCAGGTACAACATAATCAATCAGCTTACTGATGAAGTAACAACGTACGGACCTTTAAATTATAATTTGTGGCTGGACTGTTTATATGGTAAATCGTATCCGTTCGAGGACCTAGAGAAGAAGTCATCTTAAGACATCGACGGTTACAATTTACAGTTATGACGATGTGAAACAATCTGTTAAACACGGTATCCAGAAACTCTGCCAAGAAGAGGACTATGTTAGTAAAGATTCTGGTTGGACTCTGTCTAGTATAAACTGATTGGATCTAAGAATTAGTCATTTCGCGCCTATGCAGGGCTAAATGATTATAAGATTGCTGGCTTTCGCAAGTGATCCTGTAGTAGAATAGAAATTATGTAATAAATATTATGTTGTAAAAGAACTTGCGGTGTTTTATTTCTCGAACCTTACACTTTTCTGGTATTTAAATTAAATTTATTTTTAGCTTAGTCCAGGATCGTACGAAGGACATTCGTCGATCTAATTATTCAGTATATTGTTTGCAAATTTATTGAATGAATTAAGAACTTTTTCTTGAATTTCTAGGTTAATTAATACGATTTTCCAATATGGTGGTCCTGATGGCTTATAGGATGATGGTAGTAGAGGATTTAAAGTCTCTTTAAGAATTTTGAACATGTTTATTGACATTATTATTTTTTACATAAAATTAAACATTTTTGCATCGATCGAGTATCGAACCAAGGACAGGAACTGATCTAATCAATTTGTAAATTGATAATTGATTTTTTCGGTAAATTTTGGAATTTTTCCCGCATTTCTAGCTAAATAATTACATGATTTTAAGATGGCACCCAAATTTCAAGATGGCGGGCACCTCAGTAATAATTAATGATTACTGCACTGTAGCGGGTTAGAATAAAACTAGCAAGGTGGTAAGACGAGTACACACAAAATGGTGTCCTCCAGAAGACGAAAACAAGATGGTGGCAATGACCACTAGCAGGTGGCAGCTCCTGGTAGCATGTACTGAACATAAAATGTCGGATCCATGATTGTCGTCAAGGTCAAAGTCAAAGATCAAGGTCAAGGTCAAAGTTAAAGGTCAATGTCAAGGTTCAAGGTCAAGGTCAAGGTCAAAGTTCAAGGTCAATGTCAAAGTGCAATGTCAACAGTCGAGGTTAAATATATGGTAAACAGAAAATTATACTAACATGTCGCCAGCACACTCTAGCAGACGAAAACAAGATGACGGTCTCCAGTGGACGAAGACAAGATGGCGGACATGACGTCATACAAGGTGACGATATATAACTTGGTATTGGTGGTGGTAGGTCAGTATGTAGGTGGCTTCTGTGGAGGAAGGATCTGATGTTTTTTTTTTGCTCTTAGTGGTTTCGAACCAAGGACGGAAATCGATCTAATCAATCAGAATTCTAATAAGTTAATTTTTTGATGAATTATGGAATTTTTTTTCATTAAAATCGGATAATAAACAAAGATTTTCAAGATGGCGTCTAAATTTCAAGTTGGTGGACATGACGTCATACTAGGTGATGATATATATGCTATGAAACAAGTGGCGGGGTCAGTGTGCCAGCAGCCACAGTGAGGTAAGGTTTGGTCGCCATTTTTATTTTTTTTTGCCCTCACCGGGTTCGAACCGAGGACTCCGAGCTCCGTACCGTAAATGTATGTTTTTTAAAATATTTTTTATTAAAATTTTATTAATTAATTTTTTTATAAATTTTAACATTTTTTCATTAAAATTGGATAATAAATAAAAAAGTTAAAAATGGTGGTCGTAACGGAATTTAAACGATGACGTCATAATTCAAAATGGCGGAAATCAAAATTCCGGAAAGTTCGAGAAAACAAAATGACTTCATCCAAAATGGCGGATCCAAGATGGCGAATCCAAAATGGCTGCTGGGGTCAAAACTAATAAGTTGATGAACGCCAGCTGCACGCACGAAAAAGTGTCCCGTTACGCAGATTGTCCCGTTACGCAGTGTCCCGTTACACTCACTGTATGCTTGCGCCGCATCTGGCCGCCGTGACGTCCCACAATCCAAGATGGCGGACCGACAATCACAATCCACATCCTGCATCCTGTGCCAGCTCCGTCATTTACATACTACTTTTGGCCACATGGATTTTGTGGATTGTATAATGTAGACGGACGTTATTCTGTCGTAATAATACTGAACAAATATTTTTCATACTTATTACTTATGTACTAGCAGTTATATTAATATTATTACCATGTGTACGTGGCATATTCGAAAGTACACCGGTTTTTGGAGGGAGAAATTCAGGGAGTTTATTTTGCGTTTAACGTGCGTGATGTATTAAAAATCTAATACATTTTTAAGTGCATTATAAATTAATTGGAAAAGAATGTGTGATAAGTTATCAAAATAAATCTTATTTTTTATTTCATTTTTTTCCAAAAGAAATATGAAATTCCACCTCAAACATAAATCGTGTATTAAAATGTAAATGTGTATTTTGTCACAAACATATGTTCCAAAACATTTAATTTCGTTCCACTTACTGTACGTTGGTTTTGCCGTTTTTAACGTTACATTTGTTTGAGCTATTTTTTCTATTTGGTGTGACAGTTTATTTTAATCAGCATTCGTTTCTAAAACTAAATAGACTAAAATATTAAATTTTAAAATAATATATTTTATTTATTTAATAAGCAATATTGTTAGATTAAGAATTGTGAATACACTCTTTGTAAGTTAGTCAAATAAATTCCTCATTATTATTTCGTTTAAGTGAGGTCAGTATAGTCTGGCACTTACATCAACACACATCAGGCAGGGTGTGTTGGAGATGGAACTGGCCATGACATTCACAGTAAGGAACCACCTCGTTAAATTTGAGGAAAAAATAAATCTAAATGACTTCTCCAAAGTTCACCCCGAATTTTCAAAACTGCACATCGCTACCTAGATCATAAGGTGGCAATTTATATATTTCTTAAGTAATTAATAAAACATAATAATATGAAACAAAATTAAATAGCTGAATAAAGAAACACTTTACCTGAATGGTCTTAAGGAGCTGGTAACATCAGAAAATATTTTTTTTAACGTTAATGCCACCCACACCCAATGTGTTTAATTTATTAGTTGTTTTCTTTTGTGTATTCATTAAAACCTAAGGTTTGTTTTATTGTAGATGATCTTGACAAATGTACCTTCGTATGTTTTTGGGCCAGAAGCCACCGAGGACCAAATAAAATTAATCACAATCATTCTGGACCAGCAGCAATAAGTACATTCCAAACCCAACACAAGCCCGATCCCGATGCTTGTAAATATTCAAGGATATTATTATGTATACATATTGTTGGAATAGTAGAATCAACGTATTTGTGCATGATTTTATGTTTGAATGCGTCATAAAAAGTAAAACACTATAGTATCTGAAACATTTTTAAACCTAAGCCGCATATATACAATACAGTCATTTCATATTAAATCATATTATTTTATATTTTTTTTTAAATCGCCATACAAATGTGTGTCCATGTTTTGTTTTTATCGTTAAAGAAGGTCCCTTTACTGTAGTTTCCATCCCACTTCATATGGTCGCATCCTGAACAGTTTACGAACAACTATTTTACAAAATAAAGAAAATCTTGCTAACAAATGTGCTTTATTAGGCAACATCGGAAAATAGACAAGTTTCCTAGGTCCAAGTCACTTGCCACATCTGTAACCTACCTTCGATCTCTTTTTATTAATATAAACAAAGTCATTTTATATGCAACCAAATTGGAGAGGCTTGGAAACGTGCTCAGCAGAAACAGTTTTTATCCAGAGGAGGAGATCTGAAAGAACACATAAACTATATTCTTAACATCATAGTTGTTTTAGCAGAAGTTCTTACACCTCTTTACAGAAATCTTTTTCTTTCTAAATGTATCATTTCGAAAGAGTTGTTGATCTATTGGATTTAAAACCCAATCTAGCTTTCGGGAACTTCCCGCTTAGGCATCACTGTTCCAGCATGTCGGACTGATCACCCTCAAAGCATGGACAATAGGATCCTATGCTTAGCTAATAAATGTCATTCTGGGACCGAGGTTTTGCTTCGCCTTTTGAGCAAGAATCAAATTCATTCCGTCTTATCAGTAGTATATGATAGCCGGAACTGGCACAGGCGCCAGGCGGAGGATTGAAGATTGTTTACATTGTGACGTCACGGCGGCCATCTTGGATGAGTGTAACGGGACATAGCGTAACGGGACAAGTTTGACCTTGACATTTGACCCTCAAAATTTTCCAAAATTGGGCAAAAATTGCCCAAAATTCCTCAAAATTCACCAAAATTTCAATTTTTTTGAAAAAAATTTCCGCCAAAAAATCTCAAATAATTCCACAATTCAAAAATTTGGATTTCGAAAATCCTCAAAAGTCGCTTTGCCCTAGAAAAAACGAAAACTCCTAAAAGCGGCTTAAAACTCCTAAGAGCTAGCCGCTTATAAGCCACCGACCTTGAAAATAAGGATGTCATGGCAGCCATATTGGATGATGACGTCACCGTTGCAGTTTCCGTTACGGCCGCCATCTTTAACTTTTTTATTTATTATCCGAATTTAATGTAATTTTTTTTTAAATTATAAAAAAATTTAAATAATAAAATTTTAATAAAAAAATTAAAAAATCATACATTAACGACACGGAGCTCGGAGTCCTCGGTTCGAACCCGTCGAGTACAAAAAAAATTAAAAATGGCGACCGATCCTTCCCCCTAGGTGGGTGCTAGCAGACTGACTCCCACCACTTTTCTTAAAGCATATATATCGTCACCTAGTATGTCGTCATGTCCGCCATCTTGTCTTCGTTGCTGGAGACCACCATCTTGTTTTCGTCGGCGAGAGTGCGCTGACGCCATGTTAGTTTAGTTCTTATCCGCTAGAGTGCAGTAATCATTTAGTACTGTGACACCCACCATCTTGAAATTTGGCCGCCATCTTGAAAATCCGTAATTATTTAGCTATAAATTCGGGAAAAGTTCCAAAATTCATTAAATAAATCACTCATTAACTTACATATTGATTCGATCGATTCCTGTCCTCGGTACGATACCCGATCGATGCAATAATGTTTAATTTTATGTAAAAAATAATAATTTCAATAAACCATGTTCAACATTCGTAAAGAGACTTTAAATCATCTACTACCACCATCCTATCAGACAACAAGACCACCATATTGGAAATTCGTAATTGTAATGCTAGAGATTCGGGAAAAAGTTCAAAATTCATTAAATAAATTTGTAATCCATATAATGATTGATTGGATCGACTTAGGTCCTTGGTTCAATCCCTGGCCGATACAAAACAACTTTAATTTAAAAAAATACTAAAAAAGTGTTAGGTTTGAGAAAATAAAAACACCACAAGTTCTTTTAAAAAAATTTTATTTCATAAATTCAATACACTACTACAAGTACAAAAAAAACACTGACAAATTACTAAAGCCTTTTGGATTCCTCGATTCAAACAGTCTTCTTATTGTACGGACTAAGCCTTTTACATGACTTTAATTGTCTATCCGATCCGGTCATCACCGCAGCCAGAGACGGACTGAAGTTCATATCACTTATATAGTCTCATTAGCCGGTACAACACATGAGTCAAATCAATAACCATGTTCATTATACGTCTCGGAGCATTTTTTATAATGACGATGTAAGCTATCGAGACGTGAAATTAGTTTATTGCACTTGTTGCACTGAAATTGTATTCTTTGAACATTATTCTGACAGCTGCTTCTTTCATGTCTGCGCGCATTTGAAGTGAAAGTAAATGATGCGTCACAATATTTGCATTTATGCGATGTATGCTCTTCATGAATTGAAGTCTGGAATGCAGATGGTAAAACTTCAGCTAATGGTGGAACAGCACATATCGAAGTCTCCTCCAGTGTTGTCAGAGGCGTTGCCAACGGGATCTGCTCCAACATCGTCGGCGCCGACGTCATGGTTCCCGTAGTCGATGGTACATCCTCCATCGAGTACGACGTTAAAGTCGGCAAAGATGCCATCGAAGTCTCAAGAACAAGCAATTACACGTCTTATGCACCAGAAGAAACAAACTAGGTAATCCGTACACCGTCGACGTCAGTAACAAAACTGAGCGTCCTGCTGTCTAGGACTCGCTTATATACATGCACCGTATGGAATAATACGCTAGTCAAACCAAAAACATTTTACTAAAATACTAGAGTCAAAACAACATTAAAAAAATAGAAGCACCATCAAAAAAAAGGAAGCACACTTGGAAGCACCTTCAAAAAAGGAAAAAAAAATTGGAAGCACCGACTACGAAAAGGCAGCACATTTGGAAGCACCGACTACTTAAAGGCAGCACATTTGGCAGCACCTACAACGAAAAGGCAGCACATTTGGCAGCACCGACAACGAAAAGGCAGCACATTTGGAAGCACCGACAACGAAAAGGCAGCACATTTGGAAGCACCGACTACGAAAAGGCAGCACATTTGGCAGCACCGACAACGAAAAGGCAGCACATTTGGCAGCACCGACAACGAAAAGGCAGCACATTTGGAAGCACCGACAACGCAATGGCAGCACATTTGGAAGCACCGACTACGAAAAGGCAGCACATTTGGAAGCACCGCCTACGAAAAGGCAGCACATTTGGAAGCACCGACAACGCAAAGGCAGCACATTTGGAAGCACCGACTACGAAAAAGAAGCACATTTGGAAGCACCGCCTACGAAAAGGCAGCACATTTGGAAGCACCGACAACGAAAAGGCAGCACATTTGGAAGCACCGACAACGAAAAGGCAGCACATTTGGAAGCACCGACTACGAAAAGGCAGCACATTTGGAAGCACCGACAACGAAAAGGCAGCACATTTGGCAGCACCGACAACGAAAAGGCAGCACATTTGGCAGCACCGACAACGAAAAGGCAGCACATTTGGCAGCACCGACAACGAAAAGGCAGCACATTTGGAAGCACCGACAACGCAAAGGCAGCACATTTGGAAGCACCGACTACGAAAAGACAGCACATTTGGAAGCACCGCCTACGAAAAGGCAGCACATTTGGAAGCACCGACAACGAAAAGGCAGCACATTTGGAAGCACCGACAACGAAAAGGCAGCACATTTGGAAGCACCGACTACGAAAAGGCAGCACATTTGGAAGCACCGACAACGAAAAGGCAGCACATTTGGAAGCACCGACAACGAAAAGGCAGCACATTTGGAAGCACCATCATCGAAAAGGCAGCACATTTGGAAGCACCGACTACGAAAAGGCAGCACATTTGGAAGCACCGACTACGAAAAGACAGCACATTTCGAAGCACCGACAACGAAAAGGCAGCACATTTGGAAGCACCGACAACGAAAAGGCAGCACATTTGGAAGCACCATCATCGAAAAGGCAGCACATTTGGAAGCTCCATCATCAAAAAAAAAAAAGGCAACAAGGAAGCACAAGTTACGAGATCTAAGTCTTAGAAATCAGAATACAAGAAATAAAAACATTAAATTCTTATAATTTAAATTGTTTATTTTATTGCTTTACATTATACAAATGCAAGTAAAACAAGCCATTATTGTATGTAGCCAGCATTCCTCAGTTCCTTGAGTATGAAGGATATTTCTTTGATGCACGAATAGTTTCCTGCACAAAGCGAACCATGTAGAAGTCTTAACCGGTCAACCAATATGTTTGGATCTTTCCATGATGTGTTATCAATCTCTTCTACCACCATCTTCCTTGCACCTTTATAAATATTATGATCTCTGGTGTCTTCCGTTTTACCACCAACCTCAGGGTAACTTCCATGTTTGAGACGGTGATCATCACAAGCTTGATCAGATTTATTTAATATATCACGTCGTTTCCACCGTTTCGGTCTCAGGACACCGCCACATTCTTCGATCTTGGCAGCTTTAGGTGCTTCATCATAGTCTATGTCTTTGTCAACAGCCTTAGAGTCACTGTAACAATCACCGTAGAAGGAATCGTCTTCACCCAATTTTCCGTAATATTTCGATGTTGTTGATGTTGAAGCGTCTTCATCGTCTTCATGCTTCCTTTTTAGGAGTCCATCATTTTTACAAAGTAGGAAAGATCTACTTGAATTCGGCTGGAATATATTCTCACTTTTCACGTTAAGGATTCTTCCATTGTCTTCATTCTTCCGTAAATCATCAACCTCCTTCAATTTAAGTTCTTTGTCGAGATCGGAAGAGCCAAGAAAATTATTGTGGTAATGCAGATCACTCTTCCTTAGGATGGTAGATTCATCGTTGTCCTCTAGCTTGTACGCAGGCTTGGCGCTACAAGTTCTTCCATGTCTTTTTAGGCTCTCTCCGCGTAAACGACTTGCTACATCGAACACAACTTATCCTATTGCGCAGTGGATTTTTAACACAGTCATTCTTCTCGTGTTGTCATTTATTCTTTCTCAAGATAAAATCTTTACTGCAAAACTTACACCTATGTTCTTTCGATACAGCGTCAGATCCCAAATCAGAATTCATATTAGTTACTGAGACTAATACAAGATACCAATTGAGTGTTTTAAATTAGATTCAATACTTAAATAGAAATTTTTTCATATTTCATCAGCGAGAATTAATATATCTCCTGCAAAAGTACTTTATGCATGTAGTTCTGCTTTACAACAGATGTCGCCACATGTTGCTTGCAGGTAAATAATATTTAGTTATTTTATGCGGGATGCGGGATGCTCACTAACGATCGCAAAAGAAGGATGGCTTCGCTAGACTCCAAGGAAAAGTAAGTTCGTCTTTCATGTTGGTGCTCCACAGATGTCTCATGGCATAATATTAATTTGACTGAGTAATGATATGTGTTAATTCCACCTTATAAAAATATTGCAAGTTTTGATTTAGTAGCAGAAATTATCGAATTAAATGTAACTCCAAATAAAATGACATGTCTCATTAGACAAAAAAAAATCCATGCAGAGAGCGGTTTCTCAGAATAGTCAGAAACACTTGAAGAAACCACAGGAATGATTGCAAGAACACGAGAAAACCATCAAAATATTGACAAGAATATTCAGGAGCACACGGAGAAAACCACCATAATATTGACAAGAATAATCGGAAGCACACGGAGAAAACCGCCACAAGTTTTCTTTGTTATCATAAAATTACAGAAAAAAATAAAAAATAAAAAAACACAACAAATTCAAAAACTGATTCTGGCTTGGACTAGAACTCTATCTTTGCTCAACAATGAGAAGTTCACAAGCTAGCATAATCAGTTTTTGAATTTGTTGTGTTTTTTATTTTTGATTTTTTTCTGTAATTTTATGATAACAAAGAAAACTTGTGGCGGTTTTCTCCGTGTGCTTCCGATTATTCTTGTCAATATTATGGTGGTTTTCTCCGTGTGCTCCTGAATATTCTTGTCAATATTTTGATGGTTTTCTCGTGTTCTTGCAATCATTCCTGTGGTTTCTTCAAGTGTTTCTGACTATTCTGAGAAACCGCTCTCTGCATGGATTTTTTTTTGTCTAATGAGACATGTCATTTTATTTGGAGTTACATTTAATTCGATAATTTCTGCTACTAAATCAAAACTTGCAATATTTTTATAAGGTGGAATTAACACATATCATTACTCAGTCAAATTAATATTATGCCATGAGACATCTGTGGAGCACCAACATGAAAGACGAACTTACTTTTCCTTGGAGTCTAGCGAAGCCATCCTTCTTTTGCGATCGTTAGTGAGCATCCCGCATCCCGCATAAAATAACTAAATATTATTTACCTGCAAGCAACATGTGGCGACATCTGTTGTAAAGCAGAACTACATGCATAAAGTACTTTTGCAGGAGATATATTAATTCTCGCTGATGAAATATGAAAAAATTTCTATTTAAGTATTGAATCTAATTTAAAACACTCAATTGGTATCTTGTATTAGTCTCAGTAACTAATATGAATTCTGATTTGGGATCTGACGCTGTATCGAAAGAACATAGGTGTAAGTTTTGCAGTAAAGATTTTATCTTGAGAAAGAATAAATGACAACACGAGAAGAATGACTGTGTTAAAAATCCACTGCGCAATATGATAAGTTGTGTTCGATGTAGCAAGTCGTTTACGCGGAGAGAGCCTAAAAAGACATGGAAGAACTTGTAGCGCCAAGCCTGCGTACAAGCTAGAGGACAACGATGAATCTACCACCCTAAGGAAGAGTGATCTGCATTACCACAATAATTTTCTTGGCTCTTCCGATCTCGACAAAGAACTTAAATTGAAGGAGGTTGATGATTTACGGAAGAATGAAGACAATGGAAGAATCCTTAACGTGAAAAGTGAGAATATATTCCAGCCGAATTCAAGTAGATCTTTCCTACTTTGTAAAAATGATGGACTCCTAAAAAGGAAGCATGAAGACGATGAAGACGCTTCAACATCAACAACATCGAAATATTACGGAAAATTGGGTGAAGACGATTCCTTCTACGGTGATTGTTACAGTGACTCTAAGGCTGTTGACAAAGACATAGACTATGATGAAGCACCTAAAGCTGCCAAGATCGAAGAATGTGGCGGTGTCCTGAGACCGAAACGGTGGAAACGACGTGATATATTAAATAAATCTGATCAAGCTTGTGATGATCACCGTCTCAAACATGGAAGTTACCCTGAGGTTGGTGGTAAAACGGAAGACTCCAGAGATCATAATATTTATAAAGGTGCAAGGAAGATGGTGGTAGAAGAGATTGATAACACATCATGGAAAGATCCAAACATATTGGTTGACCGGTTAAGACTTCTACATGGTTCGCTTTGTGCAGGAAACTATTCGTGCATCAAAGAAATATCCTTCATACTCAAGGAACTGAGGAATGCTGGCTACATACAATAATGGCTTGTTTTACTTGCATTTGTATAATGTAAAGCAATAAAATAAACAATTTAAATTATAAGAATTTAATGTTTTTATTTCTTGTATTCTGATTTCTAAGACTTAGATCTCGTAACTTGTGCCTCCTTGTTGCCTTTTTTTTTTTGATGATGGAGTTTCCAAATGTGCAGCCTTTTCGATGATGGTGCTTCCAAATGTGCTGCCTTTTCGTTGTCGGTGCTTCCAAATGTGCTGCCTTTTCGTTGTCGGTGCTTCCAAATGTTCTGTCTTTTCGTAGTCGGTGCTTCCAAATGTGCTGCCTTTTCGTAGTCGGTGCTTCCAAATGTGCTGCCTTTTCGATGACGGTGCTTCCAAATGTGCTGCCTTTTCGTTGTCGGTGCTTCCAAATGTGCTGCCTTTTCGTTGTCGGTGCTTCCAAATGTGCTGCCTTTTCGTAGTCGGTGCTTCCAAATGTGCTGCCTTTTCGTTGTCGGTGCTTCCAAATGTGCTGCCTTTTCGTTGTCGGTGCTTCCAAATGTGCTGCCTTTTCGTAGGCGGTGCTTCCAAATGTGCTGTCTTTTCGTAGTCGGTGCTTCCAAATGTGCTGCCTTTGCGTTGTCGGTGCTTCCAAATGTGCTGCCTTTTCGTTGTCGGTGCTGCCAAATGTGCTGCCTTTTCGTTGTCGGTGCTGCCAAATGTGCTGCCTTTTCGTTGTCGGTGCTGCCAAATGTGCTGCCTTTTCGTTGTCGGTGCTTCCAAATGTGCTGCCTTTTCGTAGTCGGTGCTTCCAAATGTGCTGCCTTTTCGTTGTCGGTGCTTCCAAATGTGCTGCCTTTTCGTTGTCGGTGCTTCCAAATGTGCTGCCTTTTCGTAGGCGGTGCTTCCAAATGTGCTGCCTTTTCGTTGTCGGTGCTTCCAAATGTGCTGCCTTTGCGTTGTCGGTGCTTCCAAATGTGCTGCCTTTTCGTAGGCGGTGCTTCCAAATGTGCTGCCTTTTCGTAGTCGGTGCTTCCAAATGTGCTGCCTTTGCGTTGGCGGTGCTTCCAAATGTGCTGCCTTTTCGTTGTCGGTGCTGCCAAATGTGCTGCCTTTTCGTTGTCGGTGCTGCCAAATGTGCTGCCTTTTCGTAGTCGGTGCTTCCAAATGTGCTGCCTTTTCGTTGTCGGTGCTTCCAAATGTGCTGCCTTTTCGTTGTCGGTGCTGCCAAATGTGCTGCCTTTTCGTTGTAGGTGCTGCCAAATGTGCTGCCTTTAAGTAGTCGGTGCTTCCAAATGTGCTGCCTTTTCGTAGTCGGTGCTTCCAATTTTTTTTTCCTTTTTTGAAGGTGCTTCCAAGTGTGCTTCCTTTTTTTTGATGGTGCTTCTATTTTTTTAATGTTGTTTTGACTCTAGTATTTTAGTAAAATGTTCTTGGTTTGACTAGCGTATTATTCCATACGGTGCATATATATAAGCGAGTCCTAGACAGCAGGACGCTCAGTTTTGTTACTGACGTCGACGGTGTACGGATCACCTAGTTTGTTTCTTCTGGTGCATAAGACGTGTAATTGCTTGTTCTTGAGACTTCGATGGCATCTTTGCCGACTTTAACGTCGTACTCGATGGAGGATGTACCATCGACTACGGGAACCATGACGTCGGCGCCGACGATGTTGGAGCAGATCCCGTTGGCAACGCCTCTGACAACACTGGAGGAGACTTCGATATGTGCTGTTCCACCATTAGCTGAAGTTTTACCATCTGCATTCCAGACTTCAATTCATGAAGAGCATACATCGCATAAATGCAAATATTGTGACGCATCATTTACTTTCACTTCAAATGCGCGCAGACATGAAAGAAGCAGCTGTCAGAATAATGTTCAAAGAATACAATTTCAGTGCAATAAGTGCAATAAACTAATTTCACGTCTCGATAGCTTACATCGTCATTATAAAAAATGCTCCGAGACGTATAATGAACATGGTTATTGATTTGACTCATGTGTTGTACCGGCTAATGAGACTATATAAGTGATATGAACTTCAGTCCGTCTCTGGCTGCGGTGATGACCGGATCGGATAGACAATTAAAGTCATGTAAAAGGCTTAGTCCGTACAATAAGAAGACTGTTTGAATCGAGGAATCCAAAAGGCTTTAGTAATTTGTCAGTGTTTTTTTTTGTACTTGTAGTAGTGTATTGAATTTATGTAATAAAATTTTTTTAAAAGAACTTGTGGTGTTTTTATTTTCTCAAACCTAACACTTTTTTAGTATTTTTTTAAATTAAAGTTGTTTTGTATCGGCCAGGGATTGAACCAAGGACCTAAGTCGATCCAATCAATCATTATATGGATTACAAATTTATTTAATGAATTTTGAACATTTTCCCGAATCTCTAGCATTACAATTACGAATTTCCAATATGTAGGTCTTGTTGTCTGATAGGATGGTGGTAGTAGATGATTTAAAGTCTCTTTACGAATGTTGAACATGGTTTATTGAAATTATTATTTTTTACATAAAATTAAACATTATTGCATCGATCGGGTATCGTACCGAGGACAGGAATCGATCGAATCAATATGTAAGTTAATGAGTGATTTATTTAATGAATTTTGGAACTTTTACCGAATTTCTAGCTAAATAATTACGGATTTTCAAGATGGCGGCCAAATTTCAAGATGGTGGGTGTCACAGTACTAAATGATTACTGCACTCTAGCGGATAAGAACTAAACTAACATGGCGTCAGCGCACTCTCGCCGACGAAAACAAGATGGTGGTCTCCAGCAACGAAGACAAGATGGCGGACATGACGACATACTAGGTGACGATATATATGCTTTAAGAAAAGTGGTGGGAGTCAGTCTGCTAGCACCCACCTAGGGGGAAGGATCGGTCGCCATTTTTAATTTTTTTTGTACTCGACGGGTTCGAACCGAGGACTCCGAGCTCCGTGTCGTTAATGTATGATTTTTTAATTTTTTTATTAAAATTTTATTATTTAATTTTTTTATAATTTAAAAAAAAAATTACATTAAATTCGGATAATAAATAAAAAAGTTAAAGATGGCGGCCGTAACGGAAACTGCAACGGTGACGTCATCATCCAATATGGCTGCCATGACATCCTTATTTTCAAGGTCGGTGGCTTATAAGCGGCTAGCTCTTAGGAGTTTTAAGCCGCTTTTAGGAGTTTTCGTTTTTTCTAGGGCAAAGCGACTTTTGAGGATTTTCGAAATCCGAATTTTTGAATTGTGGAATTATTTGAGATTTTTTGGCGGAAATTTTTTTCAAAAAAATTGAAATTTTGGTGAATTTTGAGGAATTTTGGGCAATTTTTGCCCAATTTTGGAAAATTTTGAGGGTCAAAGGTCAAGGTCAAACTTGTCCCGTTACGCTATGTCCCGTTACACTCATCCAAGATGGCCGCCGTGACGTCACAATGTAAACAATCTTTAATCCTCCGCCTGGCGCCTGTGCCAGTTCCGGCTATCATATACTACTCTTATCTATCGCCAGATTGAGCGGGCTAAGTCCCAATGCCTTTGGCTTCTTGTGGAAAGATGTATTGTACAGGTGTTTACATTCCCATTTCAGCTTTTAAGTTACAGGGGTATACATTCCCCACTTTTCACTGAAATTCCTAGGACAGAGCTCCGGATCTTCCTCACTGTTTTTCGGCCATCCTCATTGTGCCCATTTTTGAGAATGACACCATGACCAACAACTGAGATCAACATTCTTTGAGTTCCTCATTCACCATAAAGTATAATTTAACAATAAATAATACCGATAGCTCATTTTAACTTTTCCTGTTTGTGAAAGTTTAGGTAGTTAGGTAAGGAGTCTGACCTATTATTAACCCTGCGCTCCGCCATCAGTGGGGGAGATTGTGCTGAAAACCAGCATTTCGGTTGGCACAAATTGGCCTTTGGCTTTCTACGGTTAATTTTTGTAGGCCATTGATAGGCCCAAATTTCTTTTTAAATTAACTTATGGACCTCTTTCATAATTCGGGTCGGTTAGGACAGCTAGTGCTTCGCCATTCCATCAGGGCTGGGAATTCCCAAGCAGGACTCGCTCCCATCGCTTGCGGGATGTCAGCTTCACGCAGCTTGCCTCACGTACAAGATGGGCTTGTCAGAGCCTCCTTAGCGCCTGCAGACATGCCTCCCTTTAGTATTTCGCTGGTGCCCAGCAGCCCTAATCAGTTCTCGTGTCTTGTTTGTCCCACGTCGGGTCATGCACATTGGATAACGTATCATGCTGTCTTTGCAAGCACACACAGTTTTCCTCGCTTCTCCCCCCCCCCCCCTCAATTTCAGTTTCATGCTGAGTCTACAGGAACTATGGCTCCGCCCAAGAACCTGTGAACAACCCTCCATCCCCTCGGAAGCCATGCACCATCTCTTGGCAACATTTATAACTATCATAGGTAACTCCTAGGTTTGCTCACCAGGTGGTGTCACCTCCTGGAGTCCTGTATGCTGTGCTACTAGCTTAGAGCACCCACCTAGTGGCGCGAGCCAGCGGCAGTTTCGCGAACCAAGTTGTGCAGCCTCGGTTTGTTTTAATTTTCTTGTAGGGCCTACCCAGGCTGTACAATTGAACAATCATAAAGCGTTTCTCTCCCCCGTAAGTCCTACTAGCTCCGCCTATTTTGGTTCCCTCCCCTCCCTTCTGGTCTCGACACCCTGGGGGACAGTTCTTTTGGGTACTTGTGACAATTGCTATCGACGAGTCTCGGCTCAACGACCGCCACGACAACTGATCGTATTCTACCGCGACGAAGTTTCGCGACCCATCGACTCGAAAATATTTAGTTACCTAAAGTAAGGGTGTGATCCCAACTCACTTTACAATATGTAGTAGTATTTAAAGTCTTTACCATGTCGCGTGCGGTAGTGCGTTTCGTATCGGCTCCTGCGGTGCTCCGATCCCCATCCATGGAGTAAATCTTCTGGATCGTGTCCATCTCTCCCATGCTCTCCCTATCTCTCATTAAGCGTTCACTATACCCCCTTTTGGCCTTATAATTAACCTCTGATCCTCCCGGTTAAATTATTTCTCCTTTTTTTATCACTGTGTGACCTTCTGTTTCACAGTGGGTTCCATGTCACGAGCGGGAATTGTTTCCACTCCAGCCCGAGGACCAGTTTTCGGACCTACCCCTACTCTCCGCCTGTGCCATACCCGGTGCTTGCGTCGTGTACTGGCTGGCAGCATGAGAAGACAAAAAGAAAATTAGATATGTCAAATTTATTATCTCTAGACTCTTAAACAAAAACAAATTAATCAACAGATTACCACAGAGCGAAGACCTTTCAAAATGGGTCTTTTAGGATCTTGAGAAATTAGAAAAATAGACAAATATATTTCTGTAATATTATACAGTAATAGGCTTGACTTAATTTATTATCATGCAAAATTACTTAATGTATTTTCCCAACTAACGGGCCGATTTTACATGAAAGATAAATAAAGCTATCATTGAATGCAAAGCTTTCTGGTAAACTACTTTTTTCGTTTTGTTTTCCGGCGCGTACATAAACAAAGATGATGGCTTTCCGACACGCGAATACTCAACATACAGTTGTCCATGCGCGAAACACGGTAACTCCAAGTTAATTCCGCAAACTTCCAACGATTGGCCTTGAGATTTGTTTATGGTCATCGCGAAGGCCAGATGCACGGGGAATTGAAGTCATTTAAAATCGAATGGCATGTCCGTTGGAATCATCGGGATGAACGGAATCAAAACATCCTCTCATTTGTACTTTCCCGTGATAATAGTCGCTTCGATGATGTTGTTCATAAGCTTTTTAACAGTCTCGTTCCATTGCATAGTCGAGGTTGATTGATGTTACATAACCTGATGATGACTGAGCTTACTTTCAATTGCAAATTGTGAGGTGGTAATCCAGGCAATTTTAGGGAATTTAAAAATTCTGTCGGATAGTTGACTATCTCATCCTGGCTGATAACAGTGTCAACCGATTTGAAAGAAAACAACTGTCCCGAAAAAAATTTTTAATGGACACATTAAGATTTTCGACATCTTTGTTTTTCGCTGCCAATATGGCTCGTTCGCGCAGCCAATTATAGTTTTTGAAGTTCTGTGCTAAGTTCAGAAACACACGCCAAATGAGCTCCTCCTTCGATTCGGTCAACTGACAGAAATCAGTGGGAAATGTGAGTAATCCAGTCGAGATGTCAACTGCAATTTTCCCATTACCAATGTCCAACAATTGCTTTAAAAACACATCTGTTTTTCGATCTTGTTGCAAAAACACTTGCATGTTAGTCGTCAATCGGAGTGTCTTCACGTGCCGCCACAAATTTGATGATTTTAGCACGCGTTTAGTTCGTCAGCTAAAGTTGATCGTGGAATAACTTGAAGAGTCTGACGAAAATCACCGGACAACAGAATCATGGCTCCAACCAAAAATGTTTTGATTGTCACGAAGATCTTTCAATGTTCTGTCCAGCGCTTCCAGTGACCTTTTGTGGGCCATCGTGCATTCGCCCTAAACGATCAATTTGCATATCTGTAGAATCTTTGCCATTGCGCTGTTTTTGGCGAGGTTGCTAGCTGGTGTCGCGTTGATTTGCATGTTCAGCGGCAATTTCAAGGCAGAATGTGCAGTTCGTCCACCTTCTAACAAAGTCGCTGCTATTCCAGATGAAGCCAATGCTAGGACAACTTCATTCTACGATCGAATCCTTGCCAAAAGCAATGAAATTAAGAACGTTATCCCAGTCCCTCCGGGAGCATCCAGGAAGTAAATTCCACCAGTTCCATTGTTCACAGCTTCTATCAAAGAGTCGTATACAGTCTTTTGTTGTTCATTCAATTGCGAAACATTTGTACGAACTGCTTTGGCTAATGCTTCGGTGTCGTATTGTTGTTCTTTTTGTAACTCGTGGTTAAATACATCTTGCATTGGACGATTGGGTGATATCATCCCCAAATATGACAACATTTTACTCGCCATCAATAAACACATGTCTTATATCATTGTGAATTTCTGCAGTCATTTGCAATGTCGGATTTAAAGTTTGGTGACACACACGATGCAAAACATCTTCAGACATGTCGTCCTTATATTTGTCCCACAAATCGTTCGGATTTGAAGGGAAACATGTGGATATGATAATCGTAAACAATGTGCAAATTTGATGAGGTTATGAAGATATGACAGAATCTTTGAGCGTATTATACCAATGCTAATCGTTCTCATGCAACTGTAAGAGTTGATACACCGCACTGTAAGTTGCACACAGATGCCCATTAAGAGTACTTAGTTGTTGAAACGACGTCGGACCACGAACATTCGCCAACAACAATCGAAGATAGTAACATTCGTCATTATTTGGATGCACAGTATATATGCGACCCAGAGCATCTGAGGCAAATACATTTAGATGTCCTTCAACTGGTGTTCCTTGTTTCCGATGCTGAAATGATTTCGATGATGTGTTCCATGTGTAGTAGCGTGGCATTTCAGCATACAGCAAAGTGCGAGCGAAAGCATCTACTTGACAAACCGAGAAGAAGCTTGTCAATGTTGTCTACGGTGGCCATGCCGCTCTGTCGGCTGCGTTCTCTGGATTGAAATACACTCGTCCGTTTTCCAGATGTACTGCCAAATGTTCAACTATGGGGTGTCTTTTGTTGATCGCAAAGGAAAAGATGCTCCAAATCGCCTCGTTGCTGCTGACATAGCGGCCCATGTGATACTGAGATACTTCTTCGTTAGCATTTGTTACAGCGAATAGAGCCATATCGCTGCCTTTATTCACAAATTTGCATATGTACTTGATCGACTTGACGGAGTTACAGTATTCCACATTGATGTGAGCCTCAAAAGCCTTGGGCAATATAGGCGAATACGGCACAATCCAACGATTGTCCACTTTAACATCTTGCCCTTTGACCTTCACAACTGCAAATCGCCCATTGTCGGCAACTGATCGCCGACGATACAGTGGGTATCTGTCATTGCCTGTGATAGTGTCAGCAATCAGGTCTCTCGGGTATCGCTTGGAACACTTGCCATCGATCATACAGGGCGAGTCGTTGTTGAAAACTCCGCAAGGTCCATGGATCATATTCTTAGTCACCACTGCATGCCATTTCGGATCAACAGCTTCATCCGGGATTTGGGCTGAGATGATTGAATCGATTTCATTAGGCATGATTTTTTCTACAAACGAAACAAAAATGTGCGCATGAGGCACACCACGCTTTTGCCATTCAATGGAGTACATCCAACAACGAACTTGACCATATACACGGTTCTTTATGATTAAATCCATCAGAGATTTTAATTTTTGTTTAAATCTCTGGCAGTAATGTCGTGACTGTCAACTGAAGTTTGGCTAGGTAGCAGTTCATTCTTGATTTCGATCCACTGGGGGTTACAGGTGAATGTTATAATTAGGTCTGGGCAGCCATATTGTCTAACATACACCATCGCATCTTGTGCGTATTCGTGCATGTGGCGTAGGCTTCCAGTGCAAGTGGCCGGCAAAATTGTCATTCTTCCTATGTTGTTTACATCGCCGTCGGCATTAATCGCATCGCGGAGATGAATGTTTCTTCAGATCGGACCAGCTTTTGGTTCAAACGAATATATGTCAATCACTCAGTCTCATTTTTTACACAGGTACATGTAAACTGCGAACTGGTGGAAAAGATGGTGACACTTCAAAATGTGATTTATTTTGCCTTCACGAATCATAAGTCTGTATGAATAAAAATTCATAGCACTTACTTTTTTATTGGTTTCAGCGCCTGTTAGTTGATTAACCATTTTTATGTTGAAATGGTATCCGTCCTCGCCCTGCCAAAATATCAATGGATATTGTAGCACATCATAAGTCCTGTGCGTTTCGGACACGCGTTTCAATTCATTGTTCCGACGATGAAGCATGATAACTCTAAATTGCACATTTTCTCCGACAATAACCACAGCCACTTCGTCAATTGTCGGCGAATTGAACCTTCTTGCGTGTTCACCCAAAGGCATTTTGTCAGCCCTAATTACGATATTATGGCTGTCGGACGGCATCCGATCCAATGCAAGTTTGAACAATTTGATCAGTTCGTTATTCTGATGAAGAAACGTTTGTAATTCTCTGACAATTACTTGCTTAATTATCGGATTGTGAGCACAACGATGATTAACTTCCGCATCCGAATTTCCCATAAAATAAATTTGTAAGAATTGATGGTGCACATCCGGTGGTAGTAACAGCGCTCCTACTAAATGATATATTTGCCCTTGAATCTTGAAAGTGGGCATAAAATTGTCTCGTGCAATGTGTGTTGCGCCAAAAGACGTCATTTGAAAACAACTATTGTATTTTTGGATGTTGGCCAGAAAATGGTTAGAATCACTTCCCGTTCCAGAAACTAATGAGTGCAATGGCTCTGGTGGCGGGATCAATTGAGGCAATTTCACTTTTCCATCCGCACAACATAATCCAGGAGATTCACCACTGAATTTCAACGCCTTGCAATGCGGACAAACGACTGGCATTTCTCCAATAGGTACTGACATGTCCGCAAGGTAATCGATTTCTGGATCGTAATGAAATGCCGCTCGTTCCAGGTTCACAGGAGCACCGCGTGGGCGCAATCGGTCATGTTCATTTTGTTGTGTTTGATGTGCACGAATTCGTTGCATTCTGAATCTATTCGCTTGTCGTTCATTTTCAGTCGCTTTCGAACGTAATTCGGACATGCCAATACGACTGTTTTCATTATCTGTCTCTCGTTGGCATCGGTGTGGTTTGCACGTGAAGTAGCTCTCTGCGCATTTGACTGACTTCGACGACCTATGTCAGTTCGTCCTCTCCTTGGCATTGTAATAAACCTTGTAAAACGACACGGAATTGTTTTCACAGTCACTCAAATCTGTCGATATTACCTTGAGATCTTTACAATATTGACATTCTCAAACTAATTTCTCGAGTCTTGCTAAAACACATTTTAATGAATTAGTGATTGATAAAATTATAATTCTGTTCTGTAAAAATGAATTGTTGACTGTTACAAATTTAGCTTCCATTAATGGTGATTGACTAATTATTACCATAACAAAAAGTAACCTGTTTTTATTTATATGATGTATCTTTGTACGCTTGATTATGGTGAAAACGAAACTAGCCAGTAAATTAGAACCAGATATCCAGTTTTTTATTTAGATTGCCCTTGCCGATCCACACTCACACTCAACCTGAGCGGTGTGTGTGCCAAATTTATGTGTTTTTTCAGATCTCCTCCTCTGGATAAGTAACTGTTTATGCTGAGCACGTTTCCAAGTCTCTCCAATTTGGTTGCATATAAGATGACTTTGTTTATATTAATAAAAGGAGATCGAAGGTTGGTACACATCTGAATGTTAATATGTATACTTCATTGTCCGACGTTCCTGTCCACATGAAAGACATTTCTGTTATTTTACATCTCTTCCCTTCCCACCAACATCGTTACTCAATAAAGATAAATGTTTAAGTAACATTCTTTTTTCTCTTTATAATTTACAATTATTTTCCTGAAATATTCTTCAGCTATATGAGGTATAATTATATCAGCAGTAGTAGAGTGGGCATTAAAATTATGAACAAGGACAAGTTGTTATCTTGTAGAATACTAATATTTATTTTTAAAGTCTTGCGGGTTTACAGCTGTCAAGCACGAAATATAAATATTACCTTCTTTTCGTCCTTGTTCAAGAATAAATTAAACTGTCACCTGAATTTCTGATATAAGCCTACTATATGTAGTGTACTTGTGTTCCTACAGTATGATCGATTTAAAAACACAAAACTCCAAAAGAACGAATAGCACATTCTTCATGAATTTATTATCATGTATAGTAACTAGTAGGAAAAATTTACATTCTTATGTCTGTTTCGGCTTTCAGTTTTTAGCTGGGAACATATTCGATGTTTAACGCGGCCGCTACGAATACATATAAGAAAGTAAAAAAGACTTGCACCGAAATTGCAGTTCAAATTAATTATCTCTAAAGTGAACCGAACAAACATTTGTATATTTATTCTGAATAAAGGAATCCTGGTAGATTTTTGTTCCTCTCACTTTATAGCGAACTAATTACTTTTCGCGGGACGGAAAATTATGGAAGATTACTTTACTTATCACGTAAGGCGCTATTTCTTCAGCTAAAACAGTTCAAAATAATGCTTTCAGGCATTAAGAACCGAACTTCTGAAAAAGAACGTCAAGCGCTGTCGCTTCTCATATTTAACACGCTAAAATCTCCAGAACCACATGTCACACGGAGCTCATATTTCCACTGGTATTTTCGCAACATAAGCACATTTCGAATCCCTTTTAATTCTATCGTTGCCCACTCCCTTAAAGAATTATTTTCATTTAAAAGTATTACGTTTTAAAAATTACAAACATCTTAAAATTTCAACGTAGTTTAACAATTACTTAAAATCATAATTTTTCTTTTTGAAAGTATCAATTTCGACACAAATATTTGTGGCCTACTACTGCAGAAACTGATAAATATTTATGTTATAAGTAATTTTCTAAACTAATGTACACTTATAAATTGTTGTTTTGGAATATTTGGGGATGTAGGCTATGCTCCATAATTTCTTAACAGTCAATAATATTAAAAAATTATTTTTTCTTCTAAATCTGTATGCCTGGTTTTCAAAGGATGTGTGTTATGGCCATAATATATCTGAAATATCAAAGCTAGCAGAAATATTTTTGATGCTATTACCACAGAAACTTATTAGTTTCAAGTTGTGTTAAACAGATATACTGTTCTTCATTTGTGGTTTGGAAACTTCAGATATGTATGCTCTATCGTATAATTAGAGTCAAGTTTAGAGTCAAGAGAAGAAATAAAATATTTAGAAGATAAATTTTGGCATCAAAATTTTTATACTTTGACTTCAAAGAATGGGTACTACAGTCCATGAAAATATACATAGAGTCTTCGGAAAAAGCTGGATATAAATATAATGGGTGGCAGGGAATAGCAAAACAAGTAATATTCGCTAAGTAACTAATTTACCAAAATAGAAACTTGCTAAGTTACAAGCGCAAACACTTGCGCTAGTTTAAATTTTGCACACATCCAGGCATTAAGGTAAGAGCACCGGTAGTTGACACTTTAAGGAGAAAAATTCAGAAAAAAACCCTTTTGTAAAAATTAAAAACTTTACTAAACAAATTTCTGGTATGAGTCATATTTGTTGATACTTGACGAAAGTATGTATATGGGTAAATCAGTCATTGTATACTATTTTATATTTTTTTAATGATATTATGTTGATGCATGTAAATGCATCAGTAGTTGACAATAGCGAGACTGCTGAATTTTAGTAGTTGACATATAGTTGCACTAGTAGTTGACATCCTTTACAAACACTATGCATTATGTATTTAAAGTCATGTTATATACAGAAATGACTAAATGTAAGTTACATTTCACATATAGTTTACACATCGCATGACACAGGACAGTGAAATTCATATTTTACTAGGTCATCAACCCCAAAACACCGTGGTTGAGGTAGAACTTCAATGATCTGTTTTGGCTCAACAACACTTACATCTTTTGTATCTCTGACAAAAAAATTTTTCAGGCTATTGCATGATCGTAGTGCCATTACTTCAACTTCTCCATCATCATACACTTTCTGAACAATACAGACATATTTAAAACACTTTTTCTTTCCAGGGAAAGAAACGAGCACAAAATCACCTTTCCTATGAGAAAATGTTGTAGGTGTAATATCATTGGTTTTTACTAGCTCACTTAAAATACTTTGCGCAGGTCCATTTTCATCAACCATATCCGAGTCACTGTGGTCGAAACTGACATCATCCATACTGCTTCCCTGCTCTACCCACTCTTCATCTTCTTCAGTATCAGACACGTGAAGTGATGTTTTTTTGTATTTTCTTCTCATTGTCTTCTTGTTATCATGTAGCTTCAGTTTGTTAGCACTTTCACGCTCTTCTTGTTTTGCCTTGCGTGCATTAGCTCTTTCTTGTTTCTGTTTTTCTTTTACCATTGCTGCTGCTTTCTTTTTTTCATGATACAGCTGCCATTGCTTAGATGTCACTACACTTGGTATTTTTTCTCTTGTTCTTCGTTTTCCAGGTTTTTGTTTGTATTCTGGCCAGAATAAAGCCTTTTTGAAAGGAGATGGAATATCTTTGTTTGTTGATGTGATACATTTACTTCCATTTGTTTTAACATCTTGAAAATCAGGACGATTTTCTATTTCGATATCAGGTGCTGAGTTCTGGATTTGCAGTGTTTGTCTTCCTCCACTTCCTTCATGAACATTGCAATGACTTACTTCGGATTCACGGTTTACTTGATCTGAATTATTTTGTGTCACAGCATTAATTTCATTTGTTGCTAATGGTTCTTCATTTTCTTCAGTGTGGTTTTCTACAGTTTGCTGTATTTGATCAATGCAATTAAGACTTTCATTTGCTTGAAGATCGCCTTGCAAGTGACACTGACGGAAGCAATCTTCATTAACATTTTTCCACAATGAAAATAATGATTGATCTTGGGAATCTCCTTTCCATTCACTTCCCGAATCTCTGAAACTTTGAAGCTTATATTCCCCAATATATTTTTCCAAGAATGCTTTTCCAGCTTGTAGTCGTTCTGAGGAACTTCTGTTAGTAACCACATGACAAGAAACCATTGTTGGAATTTTGGAAATGTCTACAGCTGCAGGATTCCATGGTACAAGTCCACACTTCCTAAATCCATTTTTGAGAATAGAAGGTGTAATGCATGCATTTAAAGTTTCTTCCAGCAAAGGTGCAAAGTGGATTTTCTTCAATTTTGGATCAGCTAAGTGTTGCATTCTCCATTGATTCACTTTTTTCTTCCATGCTTCTTTCAGCACGTGGAACACAGCAACGTCCATAGGCTGTATCAGGTGAGTCGAATTGGGAAGTAATGCTATAAGTATAATCCCATGTTCTTCGCAAAACTTACTTGTGTGTAAAGTTAGGTGTGATGCATGCCCATCAACGAAAACGATAACAGGAAGAGGTATCTTTTTTTGCACGAGAAAGGGATGGAAAATATTTGTGATGAATTCAAAGAAAAGAGGAGCAGTCATCCAGCCAGTCTCAGATTTTCCAATTCCCCAGTGTTTTGGAACACTGTCAGCTAATTCATGAGGCACTCTTTCATACTTGAAAACCACCAGTGTAGGCGCCAAATCTCCATTTGCATTTCCAGTAACCAACACAGTTAAACATTCTTTTTCGTCAGAATTCACTTATTGGTATACATTCTTCTCTCCTTTCACACAAAGCACCTTATTTCCTTTTGGATTGAGAAAGAAAGCGCTCTCGTCCAAATTAAACACTCTTTCAGGTTGTTCGAGAATACTCTCGTATTTTTGTTCTTTCAAATAGTTATTTATTTCTTCGAACCATCTTGAAAGAGATTCCTTGCGAACTGATGCCCTACTGGAAGTGAGATTTTGAGCCATTCTACTGCTTATGTTTGGGTGACGTTTCAAAAATGCTAGAAACCATGTTCGTCCTGGCCGATTGTCTACAAATGGGTTTTTACGGTTAAGTTCCTTAATTATGTGCTGTACGCTATCTAAAAGCTCAGTTTTAGTTATTGGAAATCCTGCTTTTGACACTGTAGTTATCCATGTCACTAAAACATCTTCCTCTTCTCTTGTGAGCACTGGTTGTGGGCCTATTTGGCGTTTTCTAGGAGTCTTCCCTGTCACTTTGTAGAGCAAAGTGACACGAGGTACAGAGTGGCGCTTGGCTGCTGTAGCAACTGGAGTTCCCCTAAGGACATCATCCATTGCAGCATTCATTTGTTGCTCACTGTAATGAAGCATTTTTCCTTTCACAGGAGGCATTGTGGTATCCTGAATCCATACATGAAACACAAAAAGATTCAAGTTCTAGTAGTTGGCATGTAATGTGTTAGTAGTTGACAAGGGGTGTCAACTACTAGTTACAGATTAAATACAGTCATTTTGACCATTTTAATGTGAAACACTACTTACAATTTGTATACAGAATATTGGTGTATCTATTAATACAACATCATATAGTTGCACTAGTATTTGACATGGTTTGTCAACTACTAAAAATTTGCAAAATTTTTGTATCAGTACTTGACACCCCCATTAGTTTATATAACATAACCTAAAATCACTTATGCAGTATGCTAAGATATGTATAATTTCATATAAAACATAATGTAATTATAAAACATGGGTAACATTAAAACCAAAACATCATACATCATTTCATGTACCATTACCTGCTTAACTAATTTGTTAAGGAAATAACAAGATTTGGTCACAATACACACTTGACTTCATGGAAACAACTCATACTCAAAATGGCGGCAAGGTTGTAAAAGTACTGATAACAACTTTCATACCAGCATACCTTAGCAATATTTTGACATAGCCAGAAACTTGCTAAAAAATATATTTGTCTTATTATTAAGAATTAAAAATGAAAGTGTCAACTACTAAAGCACTGTCAACTACTGGTGCTCTTACCTTACTCCGCTGGATGAGAGAATGCGCTATCGCATCGCCTTTGAACGGAGCGAGAAGCAGACGACGAGCCATACACAGTAAGAACCAGCAGTCTGGTGTAAAACACAGTGAATGGTTGGTTGGGTTACGTTTATGTGTTTGGCTTTTGGTTAGCAAATCGCACCGGAAACGTTGCAAACACGTTCAGTACAACAAGTTATGTTCTTCAACACTAGATAGCGGAAGCGGCCTACCTCTTTTTCGCTTACCAATACTGAACAAGATTCAACCCGATTCAACAAGATTCAACAAGAATCCAATTCGACCTCTGACCCGATTCTGACCATGTATCCTATTACCTATAATGTATTTTTATTTATATAAAACCTGCTTCTGCAGTTACTAACAACACTTTGAGCATTTTTGTTTAGCAATGTTTGACTTATTTAGTCAGACATTTATTTTTTTATATTAAAAAGCCCCATCCTAAGCGATTTTAGCATGGGCGTTATATAGCAGACTCTGAGACATTCTGACTACTACAGCGATTCAATAGATCTGACAGTTTGCCGTAATAATTGCGTTAACATAATTAATTTTGTGGTCAGGTATGAGAAGCTATCTTCTATGACCTTATGTACATGTATCTGTGTGACACATATTATTTTATGATAAAAAACTTTTGGTATGTTAAATGTTATAAAGTATGTTTGACTACGACTGTACTGTTCACACTTGGTCAAATTTTATACAGGTTAAAACTTTTATTTCCTTGAATAAAATTGCTTTTCACAGTGTTCATAAATAAATATAAGCTAGAATAGAAACTACAAAAACTAAATTATGAAGTGATACTCCATTTCAGCAGTAAGTTTTTAACTTCATTAAAGATATTAAAATTATCGAAATCGATGGTACATTGTGATATTCGTGATTCGTGTTGTCAAATAAACTAAAGAATTAGCTTTTATATTCAAGTCAACTCATTTTTATAAAAACCAATTTCTGTTTCACATAATAGAAAAACAGGTATACCTTACCTTCTACCCTTCTCATCAGACACTTTACCCAAACTCACGTGCTTAGCTGCCCACTTGGTTTCTTACTTCCCTGCTTTCTCTTCGCGGACGAAAAAGAAAAGCAGAAAAAATTTCCCTACTATGAATCCATTTAATGTGTCTTAACCAGCGACTGACTGAAACTGGGAGTTGTAATCGCGTGTCGTCACAACCATTGGATGCTTTGATGCATGGGAAGTTTAAATTTGCACGCTTGTGTTCGCGCCTGTGGCTTTGCATGGTTTCGTTTCCGGACTTGTGTTCCTTAACATAAAATTGCTTGTTTGGAACTCATCAGTTTTTAAGAGGTAAAAAAATAGTGAATTTAAAATATTTCAGTTTTTTCATAACCCAAAAGTGTTGATTCAATTTCCATAAAGCACAAAGAAGTATTGTTATTTTTTTTATGTAATACATAGTACCTATTAAAAATAAAGTGAATCACTCTTATAAGAACGTTTGTTAATATAATATATGGTTCAATGAATTTTTACGTAATTTACATTCAGCATAATCAAATGAGATTTTCTTAACCAGTTGCATAACAAATAACATGAAAATTGTACCATGTATTCCTAAATCTAAGTAAATTGTAGACTATGAATAATTTATTAACTACTGATGTCGAACACTTTAAATTTATTTTGTAGGTAGTTGTTTCAACTTTTAACTTATTGAACTGGTATTTTCAGCAATTTTTATAGAACGTTTGGAGTTAGTGCACTGTAAATAAATCTTTTCAGGAAGATCATGTTATTAAGCAAAGAAAAAACATTATAGT